>NC_051278.1:20875018-21175018 GCF_015220745.1 Sebastes umbrosus | reverse complement strand
CCATCGCAGGGCAGGTTCCCTATCACGACTGAATTTATCTCCCCAAATTAAATCTGTTCAAAGAGAACTCCCCCGATATAGCATAACACTCCTATAACAATGTTGGACTGCAGCAGAACCGAACCAGATATATTGTCTCTAATTCCACGCTTTCTTCTTCCGTGTCAAAACCTGGTGCCTAGCCTACATTTCCCACAGTGCAACTGTGTGTTAGTAGCGGCTAATGCCCTGAATGTTAGTAAATAGCCTACAACTCCATTCAATTCTGTTTATGTCATGCTACCAGCGCTACTAGTTACTGGCCGATAGCCGGTTGTTTGGGAACAAAGACGTTAATACATCCACCACGGTAAAGGTTTACAGCATACAGCCCATGGGTGTATTATAAGATAATAAAAGTGATGAATTACTAACAATACATCCTCTATGACAGCCGCATACAGCTAGCAGGAAGCTGGCAGAACCAGATGTCATATGAGCGTGCAGGGCGGTGCAGTCCCGTGGGTTTGATGCACGTTCATTATGCAGATAATAACTCTGCATTCAACTGTTAGTTACATCTTTTAGTACACAACGATTTAAATGAGGGCTATTTCAGTGTTCATACTGGGAAACTAAAAAAAATGTATCCTCTGATTTACAGACATTTCGTTATACATCCATGGCTATGGATTCATTGGCGTTTTCAGTCAAAAATGGTGGCAGCGCTACTACCGCAGCAACATCTAGCAGCTGTTATCATAAAGCACCGGTCTTTCGTCTCTTTGCTTCTATACTCTTCGGCCTTGAGCTGCAAGCCTCAAGCAGAGATGAGAAGAGGTCAAATATTTTACTCCTGAGACCTGCAGGGCTCCACATTGTACCAGCCACTGAGACTTAACGCTGAGCTGAGAGGATTTTTTTAAATCTACGATGTGCTTATTTTGACGTGTAAAGTTATTCCGCCAACAAATGCAGAATTTAAAAATGAGATGTCTCATTTTGCACAAAGCTGTGGGATTATATTTGGTGTTCAAATCATTTCTACTAATCAATCAATCACTAGTCATCATTTTATCCTGTCAGTCATTTGTGTGAAATTGTCATAATTAGCATATGAATTCTTGAGTTATGGCCAAAAACCCTTTTGTGAGGTCACAGTGACCTTTGACCACCTAATCAGTTCAGTTCCTCTAATCAGTTCATCCTTGAGTCCAGCTAGATGTTTGTGCCAGATGTAATGAAATTCCCTCAAGGCGTTCCTGAGATATCGCTTTCACAAGGCTGGGACGGACGTGAGGTCACAGTGACCTTGACCTTTGACCACCTAAATACAATCAGTTCATCCTTGAGTCCAAGTGGACATTTGTACCAAATTTGAAGAATATCACATTCAGAAAAATGGGACAAACGGATGGCAACCGGAAAACATAATGCCATGGCTGTCATCAAACTATTGGAGGAAAATTTAATTAAATTGTTGCGCCTGTTAGAATAATAACTACACTGTCAAGGATGTGGTGTGTGTGTGTGTAATTATCTTGTGTATGTGTCCCTCTTAGACATGCTGACCTGCCCTCATCTCTTTTACAAACACACACGTTTATTACCAATGAAAATATGAGAGTGCGGTGGTAGGGGGGATGGCCAGTCTTAACAAGGGGTGGTGATCCCCCCCCGCCCCACGATACAATATTATCATGATACTTAAGTCGCGATACGATCTTATTGCGATTTTAAACATTTTGTATTGCGATAACATATATTGAGATTTGTTACCTTTTCTCAACTGCAAATTTTGCAGTTTGTCAACATCTGTTTTATCTAATAAGATACAGTTTTCACTCTAGCGTAACTTTGGAACGTTATTTAGCGTTCTTCATGGTTGGTACCAATGGATTCCTTATGTTTTCTAGTTTCATATGATACCAGTATCTTCTAGCTTTAAGACTGAGCCCGCCACAACCTCTGAAAGACAGAATAGCATCCAGGCCCGCCAGTGAGCCATCAGATTGTTAAGAGGTTAATAGTTTATATAGTAAAAGATTGATACTTGACGTCTGTGTATCGATACTATATTGCCACGCAAAATATTGCGATACTATGCTATATCGTTTTTTTCCCCCCACCCCTAGTCTTAACCTTTGGCTGTTAAAGACAGTCATGTGACTGAGCATCTGACCGCAGCTCATGTCCTTCTCAATAACTACTGACAGAAACATAAAGGTTGTTGAAAAGGCAACAGTTCAGTGTTTTCTCAAAACCTATTTAAGAGGGTTATGCAGCAACATGGTCAGCAGAAAAAGAGCTGGAAACAGCAAAGTTGGCCGGATGATTCAGATCTTCAGCACATTTATGAGGATTTTTTAGTTAGGTAGTCATTTGCCCAACAGCACCAAAGCCGGTGTTTGAAAGGTAAAGCCAAAGAATGCAGCTGGACTCAAGGAAAATTGAAAACAATTTGAAACTGTAATATTTTCTCACATCTGATGCAGCTAATCCGTATTTTAGCCTTCAGCTCAATTTTTTATCAATCAATACCCTGTTGATTGGTTGGATCTCACCCAGCACTGACGCCAATACTAGGGTAGGTGTTGTTGGCCATCTGGTGCTAAATACACTTCACTGATGGACACCAGCTGAAAGTGATGAGTTTAAACTGCCTCTGACTGCGGCTTACTGGTGATGGTAGATCAATGTAGAGCATCCTGTATTATATCAAAAATAAAGATTATGGTGGAAATAGGGCTGTCAATCGATTAAAATGTTTAACCGTGATTAATTGCACAATTTTTATCTGTTCAAAATGTATATTAAAGGGAGATTTGTCAAGTATTTAATACTCTTATCAACATAGGAGTGAGCAAATATGCTTGCTTTATGCATTTATACATACATATTTATGTATGTATAAATGCAATTAACAACACAAAACAATGACAAATATTGTCCAGAAACCCTCACAGGTACTGCATTTAGTATAAAAAACAATGCTCCAATCATACAATGGCAAACTCCAAGTCCAACAGGCAACAACAGCTGTCAGTGTGTCAGTGTGCTGACTTGACTATGACTTGCCTCAAACAGCATGTGATTATCATAAAGTGGGCATGTCTGTAAAGGGGAGACTCGTGGGTACCCATAGAACCCATTTTCATTCACGTATCTTGAGGTCAGAGGTCAACGGACCCCTCTGAAAATCTCCATGACAGTTTTTCCTTGTCAAAATTTAGCGTGAGTTTGGAGCATTATTTAGCCTCCTTTGTGACAAGCCAGTATGGCATGGTTGGTACTAATGGATTCCTTAGGTTTACTAGTTTCATATGATTTCAATGTCTTCCCTTTAGCATTAAACCTGAGCCCGCTACAACCTAAAAATCGCAAGTTGCATTAATGCGTTAAAGACATTTGTGGCGTTAAAACAAATTTGCGTTAACACGTTATTATCATGTTAACTTTAACAGCCCTAGTTTAAAGCATTCGGTGGTCTACAGGTGAGTTATGTTATCTAGAAAAAGATGGCTCATCAGGTTGGTGCTCCAATAATGAAAAGCATTACTGCTGCAGCATGTTCGTTTTTTTTAAGTATGGATTGTAAAATCACAGCATGACATTAAACTATCCATGTGCGATTGCTCTCAGCAGGAATTTTGCTCGCCTTATGACCCTGACTGTTGAGGGATGTAGCAAAACAACACACAGACACAACGGGGCAATTAAAAGCACAAAAACCAAGAGTGAAGACATGGAAAAGTGCAGGGCAGAAGCCAGCACACGCTCTCCCCTGACACCAATTTAATTCTCTCTCTCGCACACACATACACACACACACACACACACACACACTCATTTCCTGTTCCTGTGTTGATATCAAATCGCAACAATACGTGCATTTCAGCAGCTGCTTTGTGCAGCTAATGATGGGAAAATCAGTAACGGCGATTATCATCCCCATTAGTCCAACTATTAAACCTCTAGCGGGAACCAAATAGGGACAATGGACGGGCTTATTACTAGCAGAGCAGAGAAGGGAGGAAGATAGAGAAAGAAGACAAGAGAAAGGAAAGAGAAACAGTGGGGGATTATTGTTGACATTAGAGAATAGAGAAAAGAAAATAGGAAGAGAAAGAGAAAGAGATAGTGAACTGACAGTCTTTTGGAAAGGATAGATGGTGTGCTTCATCTCTTTCTGAGCAAATCCTTATATTAGTTATTAGAACAGTTTAAACCAAACCAGAGCCATACAGATGGCAAGGTTGAGATTTGATTGATACACGTCATGTAGCAATACAGGAAATGGATATTTGCGTAAGCTTACATTCCTGTGACACACACATGCAATGCATAGAATCACAGAAATCTCACAGTAGAGCAACTTAACACTAAATCGTCCCATTATTATAATGTGCATTTACACAATTTTGCACTACATTAAAAAATGATGTGACATTTACTTTATGTAACGTTTGGACAAATTTTCAGACATATCAAAATAGAACATATATGCAATGAACATTAGAATCACCGTATGTACAGTATATGTTAATGTTACTTTTTAAGAAAATGAAGGAAATACATAAACTAGGGCTGTCAATCCGTTCAAATATTTAATCGCGATTAATCGCATGATTGTACATAGTTAATCATGATTAATTGCAAATGAATCTAACTTTTTTATCTGTACAAAGTGTACCTTAAAGGGAGATTTGTCAAGTATTTAATCAACATGGGAGTGGGCAAATATGCTGCTTTATGCAAATGTATGTATATATTTATTATTGGAAATCAATTAACAACACAAAACAATGACAAATATTGTCCAGAAACCCTCACAGGTACTGCATTTAGCATAAAAAATATGCTTAAATCATAACATGGCAAACTGCAGCCCAACAGACAACAACAGCTGTCAGTGTGTCAGTGTGCTGACTTGACTATGACTTGCCCCAAACTGCATGTGATTATCATAAAGTGGGCATGTCTGTAAAGGGGAGTGGGTACCCATAGAATCCATTTTCATTCACATATTTTGAGGTCATAGGGTAAAGGACACCTTTGATAATGGCCATGCCAGTTTGTCGTCGACCAACATTTTTTATTTTTTTTTTTAAACACGAAATGGCCCTCTCTGAAGCCACGTTAACAGAGTTTGGTTTGTCCGTTCTGGGCTACTGAACTGGGCTAGATCCCCCTAAATGTTTCATCGTGTACCTTTAAACTACGACTGAGAATAGGCCTGTATTAATTCACTTCATTTTGATGTTGTGGAGGGTGTTGCTGTTTGATAATCTTTGGGAACCACTGATCTAAACAACCCAAAAAATGAGACTGTGTCCTCCCAAGAAGAACGACCACATCAGTCGTTCCAGGAAATGCCCAAAAATGACATACGTTTAAGTTCAAATGACAATACTCTCTAACAGCCATAGTAATTATGACAGGAGCAAAGGAGGAAGTCAAGTGACGTTGTTATAGATTGAGGAGATCAGGGTGAGGTTGAGGTTGATGGATTGGTCAACAAAACATCTTAGAGACATTTTTTTTTTTAAAACCTAACCAGCAACAAAAGGAAGTAACACCATAAACCACTATCAGTAAACAGACAGCTAAAGACTACAATACACTGTAAAGTAGCAGCTTAACCACAAAGCCTCAGAAAGACAAAGTTGTACTCTACAATATGTCAAATGAAATTAGACACACTGTAAACTGCACGTCCTCATCAACCAGAAAAGATTAAATGACCACAATTCATGGCTTCAGTTAAAGGGTAACTTCGTTATTTTTCAACCTGGACCCTATTTTCTCATGCTTTTGTGTCTAAGTGACTAATGATGACAACACTTTCTGAAATTGGTCCAGTATTGAGGGACAACACTGTAGCCGGCAGCCGCGAAACAAGCAGCGTCATTGTAACGTTACGTTCACTAAAAGTGCTCTGACAGGCTCAGATTGTTATTTTAAGTGTCTGACAACATTATGGAAAGGACCATACAGAGAAGTGTTTTAAAGAATCGATACACTATCACAAAACATAATATTGCGATACTTCTTTCTTACACCCCTAATCCACATTTTTGAAATCATTTAAATATTCAACCATAACACTGAATATCTCAACACTAAGCTACGCTTTCTGTAATCCAACACAACAAAACTCTGCCTAGCTGCCACTCGCGTTTCCACCATGGATGTATTCCTCTATTCCACCGTTGTCTTCCGGCAACACGTCAACTCGCCATATTTCAGAGGAGACTTCTCCTTGAGCAAAACTCTTTCCATAATGTCACTTATGATAACAATCAGAGCCTGTCATGGGAAAAACAAGCACTTTTAGTGGATGTAAATGACGGTGCCAGCTTGCCCCAATAGCACCATATTGCAGCTTGTGAGCAGCTGTCATCTAAAGCGCTCTCCCTCAATACTAAATACTTTCACAAATTTTTGCCCATATCAGTCAGACAGACACAAAAACATGGGAAAATAGGGTCCAAAAAAAATACCAAAGTTACCCTTTAAGTATTATACAAACATTGGTCAGTTATGAAAATTAAAATCCATTCATCACACACAAGAACTGCAAACGTTTGCAGTTTCACAGCAATCCTTCATTTCAGGCAGGACAGATCCGTCCAAGAAAATCAAAATAATGCTGACTACAGCTATTTAATCACGGCAATGTGGCTCCAATCCACTTCAGGTTAACTCATGGATGTTATTACACATAAAAACTGCCTACTCGACTCCATGATTCCACACCGAGGCATTTTATTTTGAAACAGATGACTCGCAATGTCATGCTAGAAGGGTGAGTCAGGATTGGGATCTACAGCAGCTGTGGAAATGAGTTGGATAATCAGAAACACAACTTGATACACGGCAGACGCCTCAATGAAGTAATCGCACACAGGATATATTCAACGAACCGTTAATAATTGTATGTAATGTTAGGGGATAAAGTGGCGACGTATTGCGACAAAGCCAGCATGTTTTTTTTCAGACGTTATGGCAGGAACATGTGTTGAGGAGGAGGGGAAAGGGAGAGGCTTCCTTCCTTCACTGCAAGTCACCGGGGAGGGAAGAAGCAGACGTCACGAACAGAGGAAGAGGGATGGAGGGGGAGAAAGAGAGACACAAAAGAGAGGAGAAGACGGAGAAAGAGGTGGAAACTGAGGTGGGGCAAAAGAAAATGTGGGAAAGAGGAGGGCAGAAGGAAAACGGGGAAGGAAAGAAGAAGAAAATAAGGCAAAAAGAGGTGTTGGATGAGAGCGGAGGGAGGGAGGGGCGACACTGGGCACCAGCTGATGTTTTAACACTTGGGTCATTTCTTCCAAATCTTTCTCCAATGTAGGCCAGAGAAGCACAGTACTGTTTAACTCATGATACTCACAGGACCTACTGTAGCAGCTTGGATTAAGTCAGGAGTAAATCAAACAGGAAACTGCAGTTTTACAGTGTTTTAACGCAGAGTCATAACTCACTAAGGCTCAGAGGATATCAGCTATTATGTTAATGATGTTTCAATAAGACAAAATCACTTCCCTCTCCTGCTCTTAGTGCTGTAGATTCAGCATTTAAAGCATCGTAATGTAACCAACAATGCAGCCATGCCGAGCATATAGATCATTATTATTATTATAGCCTCAGGTTCCTATATGCGCGCTGGCTTAAGTGTGCTACAAAACAGTCTTGAGTTTTACTTTAAATGCTGACAGCGTCATAAAAAAAGGTCCAGTTTTGTTTTCATCCGGCGTCCTTCGTCCCTTCCTGTGCCTCGCGGCCTTAAAGCGTTCCCATAAAAAATGTGAACAAATGTGTGAAATGTTTACTTTTATGGCTCATGGAGAGACAAAGGGCTACAGATGGCCAGAAAAAACTAAAGTGTGGAGCGGTACAGCACGTTCTCGCACACTCCTGTGCTGTCGTAGTCTCATATTTTATATTTTAAGGCTTTATGTCACTCTGTGCTTCATCAGGGAGTCATAGTACAAAGACACACCATATAAAAAAATCTGAGTAAAAAAAGTCACTATGTGAAATGGCTACTATGGGGACTAACATCATTATACATGAATACAATTGGGCTCATTGGATCCACAAGAGTCTCATTTTTACAGTGATACCCAATTCATGTAATTCCCAGACTGTTTAGGGACCCCAGTATGCAGAAATATTCAAACACACCATTTTTAGAATAGGTGAAAATTACACATTTATACTGCATGCAAAAAAACTGCATGGTTTTTGCCCTAAACTGCATGTGATTATCATAAAGTGGGCATGTCTGTAAAGGGGAGACTCATTGATACCCATAGAACCCATTTTCAATAACATATATTGAGGTCAGAAGTCAAGGGACCCCTCTGAAAATCGCCATGACAATTTTTCCTCGTCAAAATTTAGTGTGAGTTCGGAGCATTATTTAGCCTCCTTCGTGCCAAGTATTAGTACCAATAGATTCTTTGGATTTTCTAGTTTCATATGATGCCATTACATTCACTCTAGCTTCATAACTGAGGCCGCTACGACTTCTGAAAGACAGAATAACAGCCGGGACCGCCGGCGGGCCATCAAATTTTTCAGTTGTTAATTAAAAATCTATACAGTATCGCAAAACATAATATCGCAATACTCATGTGTATCGATATTTTCTTATACCCTAATTACAGGCTCGACTACTTTTTGTAGCCGTAATCAAAACAGTTGGGTTTGTGTTACAATAAAATACAGTCAGAAATTCTTTGATATTTAAAGTTAATTTCTTAATAACAGCACATAACAATAACAATCTCACCACAGAATCCAATTAGGAGCAGTTCAAAAGCTTTTCGATCACATGACACGATCTTCCTCAGCAGGTGGAGTCGTGGATATGACAACTGAGTAACTCCATTTACTGAGGAAGACTGCGTGATACGATCAAAAGCTCTAGAACAGCTATGAAGCAGACCGTGTTAGCAAAATGATTATTTAAATCAGGAGATATCCGATGAGGTCTCAACCCACCTGAACACATTCGAGAGATTTTGGACTGATGCTTTGCACGGCGCTCTTTACCACCATCATCAAAACGGCAAAAGAATTGGGAAGAATAGTGTTCATCCCTTTGGAGAATCTAAGCCAAGGAGTAGTGAAGATGACACCTTGTGTTGTTTTTGTCTTTATTTAGTCAACAATCTCTAAACTAAAATGGTAAATTGCAGTCAATTGCATTTACTTTGTACGTCTGGTATCGCCCTCGACAGTGAAAATCAAACCTGCGTGACAGTCACAACTGATATTAAGATTATATTCAAAAGGATATGACCGGTTTTTTTTATCTTGTAGTAGGTTATTTTTAGAGGAAATACCCTAATAGAGATCTATACAACTGTGACAACTAGACCTGAAACGATGAGTCCAGAGCTGCTTGAGGATTTGCTGCTTTTATTTCTCCCATGATTAATTGAATATCTTTAGGTTTTGGACTTTTGTTTGGACAAAACAAGACATTTGAAGACATCACCTTTGGGCTTCCCAAAATTGTTCTCTATGACATTTTATAGGTCAAACAATTAATCAATTCATTGAAGAAATAATCAGCAGAATATCAATAAGGAAAATAAACTTAAAGGTCCCATATCATGCTCATTTTCAGGTTCATACTTGTATTTTGCGTTTCTACTAGAACATGTTTGCATGCTGTAATGTTAAAAAAAATACTTTATTTTCCTCATACTGTCATCCTGAATATACCTGTATTTACCCTCTGTCTGAAACGCTCCGTTTTAGCACATTTTGACAGAATTGCATCAGAATTGCATCAGAATTGCGGTGCTAGGCAACAGCTTGGGTCCATGTGTACTTCCTGTCAGCTGATGACATTCACATACACTGCAACCAGGAAATTGACTGGGACACATTTAGAATGTTTACGTTTAAAATTGTGTCAATGGTCTAAATATTGTATATTCGTGACATCACGAATGGGCAGAAATCCTGACAGCTTGTTTCAAAAGCTCAGTTTCTGAATACACGCTGTGTGTATTTCCCTGTGGATTGAGTGTTTCCATACTTTCACAATATTTATATAGGACTTAAGCCTGCTTTATAATAAAAAAAACATGAAAATCTCACTTTGTTTTAATATGGGACCTTTAAATTGGAACCCTAGATTAATCTTTTCTGTAATCTTTCAAGAAAAAAATGACAAATTATGTTTTGACATTTTGGGGTTTTGAAGTGTGGCAATTTGATAACAGTATCTTGGGCTCTAGAGGAAACTGTGGCATCCAGTAAACCAAACATTCAATCGATGAATCGATAATGAAAATAATCATTATAGCTGCAGCCCTAGTCATCAAAATCTTGAGCTTTGCAACTGTCAAACCTGAATTATAATAAGTGATGCCATTTTTTCCTATGAAGCCTTTACAAAGATGAGTATATAGGCCCACTTGTTGACTTCTTTGACATGATGTAGTCTTGGATAATAATAAGGATCTAATATATAGGACTGTGAATTAAAAGTAAATCCACTTAGATAGATAGCACTGAGTTTAGAGAGGCTTCATCCAGATAGATCTCTAAGGTCTCCAAGTAGGAAAACAAACTCTAAGCTGTTCATCTGGACTCATGTCAAACTGGTTGCTAAATACATAAACTCACATATTAAGTGCACTGCAGCAACAAAACAACAACTCCTTGGTTACACAACACACTCACACTGCTGTAAGCCTCTTTATAACACTAGTTATTTCACCAGTTTTCACCAACAACTGGGCAACACATTGACAAGACACATTGAGACACATTGAGACACATTGAGACACACTGAGACACACTGAGACACATTGAGACACATTGAGAGGATGCGTTTGAATTAGCTGACTTCCTATTAGCATGAGAGCTTTGAGCGCTTTGTTGCTTGTGTTGAGGAAGATGTGAAGAAGTTTTCGACGAATTATCAGACAGAAATGTTAAAAGACAGAAAGCAGAAATGAGCAGACATCCTGAGTAAAGATAGCGGAATGTGTGTGTGTGTGAGAGAGAGAGAGAGAGAGAGAGAGAGACACTCACCGCCTGCAGGCTGAGACACGGCAGCAGACACAGCAGTCTGACCCATATTATTATTCAGCTACTCCTCCGGACCGAGCCCCCAAAACAGGCTTCACCACCCCGAGATCAGGGCCTCCTGTCCCCTCCTCCGCAGCCACCAACTTTGTTCATTTCCCACAAAAAGTTTCAGACCGTGATGGCTGAGTCGCTGGAAACTTGCTTCACTGACTGACTGAGTGAGTGAGTCGCTACTACGTCGCAACTTCCCCTCCCTCTTCCTACCACCACTACACCTCCTCCTCCTCCTCCTCCTCCTCCTCCTCCTCCTCCTGTGAGCAGCTGAAGAATGCCTCTCATTCCACGGTGCAGATTAGAGGAGCTGCTGATGGGGTCAAAGGGTGAAAGAGGTCTGACACCTTCAGCAGCCACTAGTTTACACTAGTGGTCTACCACATACAGTGGATGGAGGAAGTTTTCAAATATGTTACTTAAAAGTAAAACTATACCAATACAGCAATGTCAAAGTATTCCAAAACAAGTAAAAGTATTGTATTCAAAATCCTAATAAGTATCATAGCTAAATTTACAAAGTATTCAAAGTAAAAGTATTCCACTGCAAGTAAAAGGGCTGCATTCAAAATCCTATTAAGTATAATAAGTATCATAGCTAAATTTACAAAGTATTCAAAGTAAAAGTATTCCACTACGAGTAAAAGTGCTGCATTCAAAATCCTATTAAGTATAATAAGTATCATAGCTAAATTTACAAAGTATTCAAAGTAAAAGTATTCCACTACGAGTAAAAGTGCTGCATTCAAAATCCTATTAAGTATAATAAGTATCATAGCTAAATTTACAAAGTATTCAAAGTAAAAGTATTCCACTGCAAGTAAAAGGGCTGCATTCAAAATCCTATTAAGTATAATAAGTATCATAGCTAAATTTACAAAGTATTCAAAGTAAAAGTATTCCACTGCAAATAAAAGGGCTGCATTCAAAATCCTATTAAGTATAATAAGTATCATAGCTAAATTTACAAAGTATTCAAAGTAAAAGTATTCCACTACGAGTAAAAGTGCTGCATTCAAAATCCTATTAAGTATAATAAGTATCATAGCTAAATTTACAAAGTATTCAAAGTAAAGTATTCCACTACGAGTAAAAGTGCTGCATTCAAAATCCTATTAAGTATAATAAGTATCATAGCTAAATTTACAAAGTATTCAAAGTAAAGTATTCCACTACGAGTAAAAGTGCTGCATTCAAAATCCTATTAAGTATAATAAGTATCATAGCTAAATTTACAAAGTATTCAAAGTAAAAGTATTCCACTACGAGTAAAAGTGCTGCATTCAAAATCCTATTAAGTATTCCTAGCTAAATCTAAGTACTAAAAGTAAAAGTACTCCAATACAAGTAAAACACCTGCATTCAAAATCCAAAGAAGTATTCTTAGCTAAATGTACAAAGTATCAAATATAAAAGCATTCCACTACAAGTAAAAGACCTGCATTCAAAATCAGTGGTGCAAAGTAACTAAGTACATATACTCAAGTAGGCTAATGTACAATTTTGAGGTACTTTTTCCTCTGCTTAATACTTCTAATCCTTTACATTTCAGAGGGAACATTTAGATATTTGTTACTTTTCAGATTAAGATTTGACATCATATCAAATCATATAATAATGATATAAAATACAACCATTTGGTTCATGACCCCTTACAAAAGATGTGTTTAGTTGGGGTCCTTGGCCATGTTTCAGATGTCTATGAGTGATTTCCCCTCTAAACTTCTCAGATGGTTTCAGTTAAATAATCGTTTGAGGTCCAAAGTGGTCAAATATGCATTATTTTTTAAAAATAAATAAATAAATAAATAAAAAGATTAGAGAATATTTCAAATAATGAAAACAGATTTTGTAGTAGAACTTTCTTCTTTCCTTCTCCCATTAAAGCTGTAGTGGGTAGAAATGGAGCAGGTATGATTAAAAAAAGTAATTTTTATAAAACAGTCACTACATCCTGACAGTAGTGCATAAAACTCTGAAAAACTGAAAAAAATCATGTGCCTCTGTCTCCTCCGGTGCTCCTAACGGCATCTGCAACATTTCACAGACCGGAGGAAAACAACCAATCAGAGTCAAGCTGGAGCCTTACCGTCTCTGAGCAGCTGTCAATCACTCGTGAACTCCGATCAAACGGTCAAACTAGGCAGCGCTGATCAAATATGAATCAATATTCTGTTACTGTAATGCCTATTTCTCAAATGTTTTCATAAACATCTTGTAGTGTACTGTTTAGCTGTAAAATGAGAAAGTTTATGACCCGGCGGCCATGTGAGATCTGTTGAGGAAATACCAAACACCGCCCACCAGCCAAAGCACAGCCAATAGGAACGCTCTCTCTCTGAAATGACCTGTGATTGGCCAAAGTCTCCTGTCATGGGCTACATTTTTTAAAGCCTGAAAACAGAGCCATGAGGAGGTGCAGAAGTCTAGTTTTCTCTCAGAACACTTGAATTACAATATGCTGAAAGCTTATTATGGAATTCTTGCCCAATGATGCGACACAACATTGTTGTTAGCACTGCTGCTTCACAGCAAGAGGGTCGCAGGTTCAAACCCGGCTCGGGGCCCTTCTGTGTGGAGTTTGCATGTTCTCCCCATGTTAGCGTGGGTTTTCTCCGGGTTCTCCGGCTTCCTCCCACAGTCCAAAGACATGCAGGTTAGGTTAATTGTTGACTCTAAATTGCCCGTAGATGTGAATGTGAGCGTGAATGGTTGTCTGTCTCTATGTGTCAGCCATGTGATAGTCTGGCGACCTGTCCAGGGTGTACCCCGCCTTCGCCCAATGTCAGCTGGGATCGGCTCCAGCCCCTGAATAGGATACGCAGTTACAGTTAATGGATGGATGGATCTGTTTCATTCAGTTAGCATCTTTATTTTTACTTTCTATTTTATTTCTCTATTTTTAAACCCTATATTTATAAGTCACTTATATTACCATGTGTTTCTTTGATGTCATGTCCCAAAGCCTGTTTATGTCTTATGTAAGAAGAAGAAGAAAGAAAGAAAACCGGAATTTCATTCATTTTGGTTTAAGTGTCACTGCTGATTTATAGACATATACTTATAGGCTTTAAAATGAAACATTGAAAGATATCTGTGGGATCAGGCTTGGGGTTCGACAAACCCCAGTGTGGCACAATAAATTAAGCTCACAGTCCATGATGGATCAATTAGCTCAGGGTCTGGACAGAGTCTGTGGCTCCAGAGGACAGTCAGTACAGTACAAGCTCTAGCAGGGAGGCCATTTATTTGGGGGAAAAAAGGAGATGACAGTGAATCCTGAATCCAGCTTTCAGTGGGCCAAAGGGGAGCAAAGGCAGAAATCTGTCAAGGTTTGTGAGCACAGCCTTTAAATCCTTTGATGGTAGGACAGAGAAATAATATCTGTTTAATGTTAGACACATGAGCTCTCACGACTCCTCTAAGACGACTGTGGCAAACCAAGCCAAACACTCCTGCTGTGACTCTCAATATGGGAGTCTACTAGAGTGTAGCATGTGTGTGTGTGTGGGTGTGTGCGTCTGAGAGAGAGAGAGACAGACAGAGAGAGAGTTTTATCTGTCATCACTGTCAACAAAGTGTCAGTTGAGGCCTTGACAGAATTGGGTGGTCAGACAGTCAGTCAGTGCACAAACACAAACACACAGGGTGACATTATGGAATCAAACTTGCCTGATCTGGAAGTGAAATGGACAAGACTGCCATCTAGTGTTAACAACACAACTCAAATACTACTAGAGATGATTTTAACTCATTCTCATTTAAAACCTTTGTCTCTGCTTCTCCATGTCACTGTTGTACACCCCTCATTTTCTCCCTTAATAGTCATTAAAGCGTGAGAAGCCACACTCAGAGAGAGCGTGTATATAATCACATAAGAGAACACATTCTTGACATGGATTATTTGCTGCAATAGGATAAATAAAGCCAGCAGCGAACTAACAAAAAATTTGGCAAGTTCATACAGGAAAAAGGGGGCGATCAAAACGTAGCACTTTGTGTGGCCGATTTAAGTCTTCTCACAAGATTCTTTATCTGATATTGACATCATTAAACATAAATACCTTTGAGTATATTTAAAGTTTCAGTAGGCAGAATATTTTTGGCATCACTGTGAAAAAAACTCCATAATAACCTTTCAGTATATTGTAATTCAAGTGTTCTGAGAGATAACTAGACTTCTGCACCTCCTCATGGCTCTGTTTTCAGGCTTTAAAAAATCCAGCTGTGACGGGAGGCTTTGGCCAATCGCAGGTCATCTCAGAGAGAGAGCGTTCCTATTCTCCCCCAGCTTTAAAGGTCTTACTGATAACATTTTTATGTAGATGAATATTTAAAAAAAAAAAAAAATACATCCACAGAGCTTTTAGAAAGGTGTTGAATAAAAGTATGGCTTTTCCTGAAAAAAAAAATATTACGATTGTAAATTAATCATTTAAAAAATGTTGGCGGGTCCAAAATTAATGTTTTGTTTATCTCTGTGGAAGATATCTGACGTTTGGTTCCCACTTTAACAAGGCTTGTGAGCCAATTGTATAACGACGTTGGTATCATGTGGTATCTCTGGGTCGTCAGTTAGAGTGGAAAAAACTGATAAATGGCTGAGATTGACAGTAAGAGCCTGGCAATGACTTGTAGTGAAGTGAATACAATAATAATAATAATAATAATAATGTAATGGGGGAGGGAAGGTGAGACATCTAGTGGCTGAATGTTATCAATAGCACCTTTAATGTACTTAATATAATATTTGACAGCAGTTTGAGAGCCTTTGCAAAGACTTCAAATCCAGTTTTGTTTGTATACAATAATGCAAGCCTTTTATACGTTCACACCTGAGAGCTGCCATGACGACCGCAGGGACTGTTAGCGAATAAAATGGAAGTGGATAATTGAGACAGGAAGGAAGTCAGTGAGGAGGTGGGAGGATAAAGACAGGGCAGGAGGATGGAAGTACTTAGTAAAGTTAACGTAGGAGAGTGACTGCATTAGTATTGACTGTGAGGTAATGTCATTAACTTGATGTATCATCGATGCATTCTTAATTTGTTGGAGGCTACACGTGTCTTAAAGGAGATTCAGATCACTAAAGGTCAGGTCTAACAGGGTGAGAAATGATTTTGTCTTTCATGCCATCAAATTGTTAAATTCAGCTCATGATCAGTCTTCCATATGATATTGATGAGTGATGACCATCACTAAATGGTTAATTGATGATTGAGTTGGATGCACTTCAAGTTTAATGCGTTGCTTTCATTGCTGTACATAGTTTTGTGTCAGCTTATATAGTGGGTTTTAGCATATGTTTTACATATTTTTATTGTACGTTTTTATGTTCTGTGTGTGTTCTCTGTTTCATCTGGCTGCAGATAAATTTCCCTATTGGGGTTGGGGTTGCACATTACAGTTCACACTCCATCTGCCTAAAAAAACAAACAATGTTCTCCTGTAATGATTATGATGTGCCATGTGATCATGGATCTTATCAGTTATTTCACATACTGACAGTGACTCTAAACCCATGGCAATGCAACAGGACCCTACCTGACCTGATTAGACTGAATATAATTGGGACCCAGCATTTATGCTACTCTAAGCCCCAGCACAAATAACCCTTCAGAGCCGTGGAGGACATTATACAACTGTTTTCACAGGCTCAGTAGTAGGCTATATTATATAGACATTCTACGCATATTCACATTGATTTTCATGTGTACAATTTTGTTATTAAAAAGGGAACTTTTCAATAACATTTCAGTTTCATCTCCTTTTATTGTACTCATATTTTTGCCTGTGAAATTCCTATATAATGTTAGTTTCAGTAATGTTCAAGTGTAATCATTGTGTTCCTTTAAAGGTGCTAAATGCAAGATTGGGAGCATTTCTATTGCATCCACACGGCAACACAACGTAACGCAACAACATGGCGACAGCTGAGCCGGGCGGTAGTGGCTAGAAGGGAGCCTGCAAACTGGGGGCACTCTCACGAGACTGTCAAGGTTAGGCATTGACCTTGAATAGTTGAGGTTAGGATAGGTTGTTGCATGCGTAAAGAGTCATGTGAGAGTTTTTGCAAGTTTTTGCAGATCTCAGATCAGATTTTGCAGTTTGCGGGCTCCCTTCTAGACACAACCTGAGCCGGCGGCTCGTAGCTAAGGGTGCTACGCTTCCAGACGGCGTTATCAGCTGTAAACGCCGTATGAGAGCAGTGCAGAGTGGCGGCCATGAGCTATAGCCAGTTGGGCACGCTCACGTGCACTGACATGCACTAAAAGGCACGCATGGCCGGCCCAGCTATGTCAACAAAGCAAGGAGAAGCTTGGATTACAACACACACAGAGGGAGAGCGACTTCTTGGTGTGTGTGTGTGTGTGTGTGTGAAAGAGACGGATAGACAGAGAGAGGTCAAGAAAATCAAAGCTTATCAACAGAAAACCCAAAGATAGATATAATATAATTGTGGCCACAAACTCACTATTGACCCTTCTGGCTACTCTAACTCTTTATTCCTCTGTGTCAATTATACTGATCGAACGAATGCAGGTCAAAGCTCCCTCTGGGTTGAGTTTAGATCAATCTGATGCTTTTACTGTAAATCTCTGCAAGAATATAGTATCTAAAATGGAGATCCTTGGGGATATACTCAAAGTCAAGAGCATTGGAATTTGTATGTCAAAGTGACACTTTTCAGGAAGCGAGTCCCGTTTGTCCTGACACTAAATAACAGAGATCATAGCTGCGGGAGGCTGACCTTTTCATTGACCGGAACAGCAAAAGTAAAGACAGGAGGGGAGGAGGAGGAGGAGGGCCCGAAGAAAGGAAAGGAGTCATCAAATATTAAGTAGTAGCCTCAGCGGAACAAGGGGGTAATAATTGTTTAAGTGCTACTTTTCAGAGCCTTTCTCCCCTCCCTTTGATTTATTTATTAAACTCGGTTACTGCCGTGGGTACAGTCTCTTAATATCGTCATAGCCTAAAGAACAGTCAGGAAATCTATATGTGTGCCATTTGGGCCAATTTGCTAAAAGGATTTTGTGCATTCACGACTTCAGTGATTGCCTAAAAAAATAACTTTCATTACAAGATGCCTATCTTACGGTTGCACGCCTAAATCCAAACTGCTCTATGTGTGTGAGGTTACACCAATGGCTTTTCTATGTTATTGGAGCAGCTAACCTTCTCACGAGTCAGGGGCCGTACATCTCTGTACCACAACAGTCTGTTCCAAACTGTCATAACAGTCAAGTGTGACTCAGCGAGGACCAGGCTCTGTTATACAAGCAAACCAGATGAGCTGAGAGGAGCAACTTCCTCGTTCTTAAATGGTCTGAGTACACAACCAGTGAAATCTCATCATGCAGTAGCATTGTGAAGCTTCATTTGTCCAAATCATAGTCTGTCAAATGCATTTGCAAAATGTGTCAAAATGTCATGGTTGGGATTTGTTAATGAGCTGTAAAATGCTTTATGTATTCAGAGTGTGTGAGGGTTCTGTGTCATTTGATTTTAAAGGACCAGTTTGTACCAATTAGTGGGATCTATTGGCAGAAATGGAATTAAGATATTAATACGTATTGTATTGTCTTGTGTATAAAGTATTGTGTTTTCTTTAGTGTATAATCACCTGTAAATAAGAATCATTATGTTTTTGTTACCTGAGATTGAGCCGTTTATATCTACATAGGGAGCGGGTCCTCTCCACAGAGTCTGCAATGTTGCACCACCATGTTTCTACAGCAGCCCAGAACGGACAAACTAAACACTTTTAACTTTTCCTGCTTGGGCTGGAGTCGATAATGTTACTCGCTCCCATCGCCGCTGCTCTCTCTCTCTCTCTCTCTTGCTTCACCACTCACTTCCCACATACACACACACTCTACTCTTACAACAACTGGCTCTAGAGAGGGCAATTTGTGTTTTCGCATTGGCCACCGTAGCAATCGCACACGTTTTAATCTGCAACCTCACCGCTAGATACCGCCAGATCCTACACACTGTTCCTTTTACAACATAACTACAATATAACATTACTGTTTTGCAAATATTAAAGAGTTGGGTGCATCGAGATAAATAGTTGGTGGTGCTAATTCTCCAGTGTGTGTCTTTTAACCATTGCAGAAGAAGATGGTGCAACAAGATAATGTAATTAAATTGTTGCTTATTTAATCATGAATATTTAATGTCATTCTCAGGTGCATACTTGTATTTGGGGTTTCTACTAGAACATGTTTAAATTCTTTAATGTTCAAAAATCACTTTCTTTTTTCTCCTACTGTCTGTCTGAATATACCTGTATTCACCCTCTGTCTGAAACGCTCCATTTTAGCGCCTGTCTCTTCAAGACCCCCTCCTGAAAAAGCCCAGTCTGTAAACTGCCAACTGCACACAGTGAAAGGAAGCCTGTATACAGTAAAACCAACCAATCATTCCGCCTTACGAACATGACTTTGTCCTCTTTCCACCTTCATACCCAAATATAACCCTGCTAAAAGGCTATTTACCTTATAATACTAACTGTACCGTATTTTATTGCATACAGTAGTGGTTACTGTCATTTCTCTCCCTCCTCACATATGCCAGCCTGCTTGTCTGAAACCTGATCTCCTGTTTGTTATATTCTGTTTGGCACAACCCATAAGCCGCCATCATTGCTAAAATGTTGCCTGTATAAATCAATAGTTGACATCCTGCCAGACAGGCAGCCAGAGAGCTGAGATAAAGCGAGCTCCAGAGAGACAGACAGAGGAAGAGACAGGGAAAGAGAGAGCTGGAGGGAAGATTGATACTGTAGTGTGGGGTCTTTAATAATAACCACAGAATAAAGGCCACAGCAGAGGGAAAATATAATATACAGACACTAAAACCCAAGCCGTGGCTGTGCTTTAAAAGTGTGCGATCTGAGGCCATAAGAGGACAGTGAATGTGTAAACAAAAGAGCAGCCTAAATTTATCTCTACACTTTCATATTCTAACTATATAAGGCCATGTTTTCTGTACAGATTTACTGGAGTTAAACACAAAAACAGCTGTACTAAATATGTCAGTCATGTTTGTCCAGATGTGTGGCTGTTAGTCAGGATATTATTGCTCTTATGGAGACTGAAAATGTTTCTGTGCGTATTCCCTTTCCTTTAGCGTGTTATATTGTTTTTTGTGCATGTAAAAGGTCTGCAAAAGTTACAAAGCCCAAAGTCCACGCCAAAGGGAGCTACAGAAACACTGCTCCTGAACTGCCTGAAACGCCTTGAAGGCTTTAAGTCCTGCCTTTTCTTCTGTAATGTGGTGATGTCACCAAGTAATACATTTGCATAACGGCTAGTTTGGCATACCCCCAAACAAAGCTGGTTAGAGCGGAGCTGGTGTCCAAAGAGTTTGGCTTTGTTGACCAATCACAACAGTGTATGGGGTCAGCTGACCCATCAGAGCAGACAACACATTCTCACTCCCAACTCGTCAAATACCGTTGCTTGGTCAGTGCCCCTCGGCATCGAAGACTGACGCACGGGGCACCCCACTTACCTCTAACCAGAGATGGCGTGTCAATATACGCTCGTTACATGCATAGTGTTCTTTCAAAATAAACTTCCGTTTTCACAGGAAGTTACGTTAAGGCAACACAACCAATTAGTTAGGGTTAGGAAATGGTTGTGGTTGACATTAACTTCACTGACTAGCAACTCACGTGACTCACGGGACTGACGATACCGATGAGTCACGTGACTAAAGACTGACGTGACAAAATAAGTCAACGTTACTTTTAGTTTCACACGGGACATGAACACCGGTCTCCTGGTTGAAAGTCTTGTGTTTGTTTGACCCATCCACCACACCTCCTGCCCGCCCTGAACGGACTCTCACGCCATTAATACTACGTCACTTGCTCCGACCGTTGAATAACGCCACTGGTGGGTTTACATTGGAGTTAGTTGAAAGCCCGGTTCGTCACATACTGTTGCAAAAGGGTGCCTCCGTGCATCGGTTTCTGATGCCAAGGGGCGCTTACCAAACGGCGGTATTTGACGAGTTTGGAGTGAGAACAGGTTGGAGCAGACTGGGCTTTTCGGGAGTGGGGGGGGGGGGGCAGCAGCTCAAACGGAGCGTTTTAGACAGAAGGTGAAAAGAGGTGCCGCAGCACAGCCACTATGAGAAAAAGTAAAGCGTTCTTTGAACATTAAATCATGTAAAACATGTTCTAGTAGAAACCCAAATTATAAGTATTCACCTGAAAATAAGCATAATAGGTCCTCTTTAAAGTAGACCGCCACTGGTTGATGATGGCTGCTTTGGCCAGCGTCCAGCTAGCTTTTACTGACTGAGGTCTGTTGCCAGAGTGTGGTTCAAGAGGTCAGGGCAGCACCGCAACCTAACCTTTTTTCAGTTTTGACACATTTATCACATACTTACAGCAGCTGCACAACTGTAAGCAAGAACCACCAATGAAAGAGGCAATCTTACTATCAGACGTGCAGATTTACCAGCCAAGATCAAATGATGCAACCTGTTCTGGATTAAGACGATCATTTCTAGCCATTAAGCCATTCAGTAAATCATTATATATGAAACATGAGGATATTTGAGTGAGTTGGACAAGTCCACCTGTCAAACAAGTAGATCCATCTGCCAAGCAGTGGTATGTTCTTTTACCAGGGCAAGTGAAATGAAATGAGTGTGAGACAGAGATAGACATATCTCACAGAGACAGTTGCAAACTGCAAAACTGACACACTTCAACTGTTACTTATTTTTCTCAAAGAGGGTAACTCCAGTCACCCTGGAGGCGGATGTGCAGAGAGCTGAAGAGGTTCTATTAGACTGCACTTGTGACAAATTTGCCCAGTGTGTCCAGCTGGTGCAGATTGCAATGTGCAATGGTAAATTATAGGGCTGTTAGAGTTAACGCGATAAATGCGTTAACGCAAATTCGTTTCAACGACACAAATTTCTTTAACACATTAAGGCAACTTGCAATATCTATCTTCCGGAGGTTGCTCAGTTTTAAAGTTAGAGTGAAGATACTGACATCATTATGAAACAAGAAAACCTAAGGAATCCATTGGTACCAACCATGACATACATGCTTGTCACGGAGGAGGCTAAATAACGCTCCAAATTATTTTAATCAAAGAAATATGCACACGTCGTCTCACCTTACATTGTCCCATGAACGCACACTCACATAAAACATGACACATATAGGCTATACCATCAACAGTGAGGATAAGAAATAGAGAAAAGAGCAGTATGACCAACCACTTCTGCTCACCGCAGACAAAACACACGCATCACATAACATTGTGTGTGTGCACACTCACAGAGGCTGTTTTGCCTTGCAAAATGCTGTTTTACAAAATCACAACAGTGATAATTTGTCGTGTAGCCATTCAGCACCCGGACCACATCTCCATCAACACAGACAGACACACACACACACACACACAAAGGAGCGCTGATTAAAGTGGATTTATTGCTTTAAAGCTTAACTGAGACAACAACAGAGAAAAAAAATGGAGTTTAAACATCATCTCTGCCATAAATTTATAGCTCTCTTTATTATTAACACATAGCAACGGGGGCTTTTTGCCTATTAAACACTGTGATATGTTATGACCCAACCTCTGCAAACAGTAATTAAACTATATTAGATAACATAGGCCCGATATAGCTTGCCTGCCTCCTCTAGCTGAGTGTGACACCAACCAATGCACCGACGGATCATTGTCATTTAGTCTAATACACCCAAGACGGCTACCTGGAATTACTGACCTTTTCTTTGTAGAAATATTGATAATAAAGTTGCTGCCATTGCTTTTTCTACAATGCTAGGGCAGACTTACAGAACCAATAATTGATTTTAAAGTTACAGCACACAATCATCATTGCCTCATAAGTATTGCTAAAGTCTCATCAGCAAAACTGGCCCTTAAAGCACACCAGGAGCCTGGTTAAGTGAAGATATTATAGCCAACCTCAATGTTATTAAGTGTTCTATTTGCAGCATTAGCATCTTATTAATATTGCACACAGTGTCTTTAAAGTAGTCTTCCTGTACATAATGCATGACCGTGTGTTGTTGTCATTGATATGTGGCGCATATTTGTTTTAGATTTATGAAACAAGGCAGATGCAGTCAAATGATCTCTGACAATGGCCAGATGCTCATACAAATAAGCTCATGTTGCAAAACATAGTCAAAGCCACCAATACTGACTCGTGCATGTTTAAAGTGCACTATGACCCTAACCCTAAACTAACTTCAAACTAAACACTGTGAGCAGGCTAGTTCATAACTCACATAATACAGACTGAGGATTTACAGCTTGAGTGTACATTTACATATATACAAAGCAATCAGGTGATACATATGTGAAGAGAAGAAGAACAAGTGGCGGAAATAATCTCTGTGTGTATCCACCATCCCTTGTTTTACATCAACACACACACGCAGGAAAGCAATGAGACAACACATGCACACAAAAAGAGAAAGATAGAGCTGATTATATGAGAAGAAAACTCACCGTCATGTTCCATGACTTGACCCAGGGAATATTATCAGCAGTGTGAATTGATCCCTGCCTCTTCCCGACACACCACCTCTCTGCCTCCCTCCCTCTCTGCTTCCCCCTACTGCCTCCCCCTCCTCCCTTCTTCTCCTATTCGCTCTCGCCTCCCTTTCTCTCTCTCCCTTGCTGTCTACTTCCTCTCTCGCTCTCTCTCCTCTACTGCTCATCCATCCCTCCCTCCATCCCTCCCTCCCATCTCCCCTCGCTCCTATAACGAGCATTAAAAGTTAATGTTTGTTTCCATCTCAGTTCTTCGTCCTCCCTCCCAATCTGTGTCTCCCCCTGCGTTTATCTCCATCTCCCTGCCTGTCAAGTTTTTCCTCCTTCCTCTGGCTGCTGTCTGGCTCCAGTCTTACCCTGTGTTGAGGTCCCACAGTGACGTAGGGAATAAGGAGAGGAGGGGAGGGAAAATAGAAGGGAGATGCATCAAATGAGCAGCTATAGTGTGCTGTATGTTTAGTGTGTTTACTTTTCCTCATCTATATTTTGATTGCAGTCAGCAGATATGAACAGAATTCACATTATCAATATGATAGTAAGGTGGTAAACAGAAGACATGTTTGTTATATGTGAGTCTAAAGTGCTGTCAATCCAGTGGCATTGACATCACCTACAGTGATGTTATAGCTTTCTTGCTGCCAAGGCGACCAGCACCTCATGATTTTCTAACAAAGCAAGTAAACTAATCAACAACATCCAAAAATTTCCCAGAGCTATATATGGTGAATCCTTCAAATTGTATGTTTTGTCCAATCAAAGGTCAAATAAAAAAAAAATTACAATGATATAAAACAGCAAAAAAAGTCTATTTGAGATGCTGGAACCAGAACATGTTTGGCATTTTTGTTTTAAAAAAAAAAAACACACCACCACACACCTCTAGTGATGATAAGTGATGATTGAGAGGGATTATTTTTGTATCAGTCTATACATTGTTTTTTTGGGAAAATGTTGCATATTATACCTTTAAATACAAACTGCTGCAGAACCCACCTGAAGCCCATGGTGCCACAGTGACTGTGCCATGATAAAAAACAATGTAGATATTAAACCCATGGATCATAAAATACAACATGAGTAATAATAACAACAATAAATAAATCAATACACATAAACTCTGAGATATAGACAGGAGAGATTGAAGAGACATATAAGATACAGATAGAGAGTGCAAGAAGGACGAAGAGGCAGACAGACGGTGATTTTCTTTCTGTTTTTCCGTCACACAAACACTTGTGGTGCCTCGAGTGTTGTGAAGTGCCACTCAACACGGTAAATATGTCATCTGTATGCCAGGGACTGTTTGATGCTGGACGCTATAGCACCAGGTTGCTATTTGTGTATTTGTGTCTGCGTGTGTATCAGGCGCAGCTGATTTTTAATTTCCTGTTTTCTTTATTTAACATATCTCTCTTGATATGAAAGTTCCACCTGAAAAGAATAAGTGGAGCCAGCCCAGTCGCACAGCAGTCGTGAAATAGTCACAAAATGTAATGTTTTAATTTGTGTACATAGACACAAATTTCCTATTTTTTTCTTGATGGTCAGCACGAAATAAATTTGTATGTAATCCACCTAATTGGGAACCAGGAAATATAGAGAGCGGCGAATGCCACGTGGGGTGGAAGTCAGGCTGGATGGGTGGGTCAAAAAACACAGGACATTCGCCCAGGAGACCGGCGTTCGTGTCCTGTGTGAAACCACAAGTCAAAGTTGATTTATTTGTCACGTAACTTTCGTACTTAAGTCACAGCACTTCAACCCAAACATTGATCTTTTCTTAAACCTAACTAAGTATTTTTGTTGCCTAAGCCTAAATAAATAGTTATTGTTGCCTAAGCCTAACCAATTTGATCTTTTCCTAAACCTAACTAAGTAGTTTTGTTGCCTAAGCCAAACCAAGTTGATCTTTTCCTAAACCAAACTAAGTAGTTTGTTGCCTAAGCCTAACTAAGTAGTTTTGTTGCTTAAGCCTAACTAAGTAGTTCTGTTGCCTAAGCCTAACCAAGTCAATCTTTTCCTAAACCTAACTAAGTAGTTTTATTTTTAAAAGATTGGAGCAGAAATTGACAGGTACATCACGTGTTGCTGGACATTCAAAGGAAAACACACGAAACATATGTTGTTGAAAGTCGTGCTGAGCGTCATGAAAGAAAAGGGAAATTTGTGTCTATGTACACGAATCAAATACATAAAATTTCATGACTATTTCACAAACTGCCGTGAGACTGTGTTGGTGGAGCAGGACATTATAAAATACACTGATGGACTGAAGAGACGTGTATCTGTGTGTGATTGTGTATGTAAACACGAGTGGACTGAGAACAGACATAATGTCCACACAACCATTACATTATCGACTGCATAAGAGCAGCTACTATCATGCCATATGGCATAGTGCTCCTTTCCTCTCCTGTCAATCCATTTTATTGTACTGTATGTTCTAGTTTTCATGTTTTATTCCTTCTCATTTCCTTTTCCTCCCTTTTAACTTCCGTCTTCTCTTTTATCCTCTCCCTGATTGTCTAATGTGTAAAAATCGTACCTTAACCCAGCAATACTGAAAAGCGTTTCAGTTTCCATTATGCTCCTACACTTACTGTGTACACAGCATTATTTGAGGCTGTGTGGCGTAATGTTAATATCCTGTTTGAGGCATTTGAGCAAATATTAATAGAGTTAAAGGCTTAGCAAGTAACCACACAGAGTTACTGATAGATGAAGGGGGAGAGAAACGGAGAAAGTGAGACTTTAACTTTTGATGCAGTCCAATGAAACTGCTCACAACAAGCAAAAGGAAAAACAACTGGCTCATCAACTCCAACAACACCCGCCCACACAAACACGTACTCAAAAAACAAAGTAGATGAAAAACATGAAGGCACCAGTACCTCACGAGGTCAACCGGTATCTAAAAAGACGTGCGGTTTAACCCTCTTTTCACACCGTTAAATGTGAGAACCACACATGCAGTCCACCCAAAAACAGGTAGAAGCGATCGCATTCAACACTGAGAGTGTGATTATAAAAGACAGAAAGAAGAGAAAGTCAGTTTGTTAAATATATATATGTGTTCAGGAAGACTGAAGGGAGTCTAAAATGAACACAATGCAGTCGTGTGTCATTATGCAATCACCTTAATTATTGGATTACAATCACCTGTTGTTTGCCTGCCAGTATAATCATGTGGTGTAGCATCGGGCCAACAAGTGCTCCAAATTAGATGACAAAATCAGTTAGTAATTCTCATTTAGAACAGCACATAAGCTGCGGTCCAATAGACTTTTTTGCTTATGAAGGTTCCTAAGGCCTTGGCTACATGTATACAGATATGTTTAAAAACTGATATTTTCCGACCTTTGTTTTACAAAATATCTCCGTCCACATTGAATGCAAAAACGACTCCAAACGCTCGCCGTAATATTTACATGTCACCACAAGTGAGATCACAAGTTAAGGGTCAAGGATTTTTGTTGCCACCTTTCTCTCTCCCTTTCCTTCGGCTTCCTTACAGTCAGTTTGACAACAGTTATTGTTGAACTGGTCGAACTGCATGGCTGTCATCACTCTTCTGTCATCAACTGTCTCTTTACATGCATAAATGAGTATAGGGAGGTTATTTAGATTTATGTCCATAGCCCTTCTAGTGCTCCAAACCTCGCCTTCAATCGCCCAAATAAAAACATTCAATCATCATCTGGCCTCGACATGTTTGATGTGCTCCCTGCTTTGGTCGGCTGCAAATGTAAAGTAGTAATTAGTCCGAGCAGTGCTAACAAAACATAAAAAAAGCCGGTAGTCCGCCATCTTTGTTAATTGTTTCTGAAATGAGAAGAAGGCGTCATCATTTCCCAAACGCGCCATTTTACACGTCCCCCAACGATACAAAGTAACCGTAGTTTCAAAAATCTGCACCTCAGAAGGCATTTTCAAAAATATCCGTTTGTGACCCAAAGCTCTGTTTGTGTGGCCAAAACGTAGAGGAAAAAATCTGTTTTTAAAAATATCTGTAGACGTTTTGGCAGGGCCTAAATGAGTGAAATGACCCGGAAGTATAAGTGGCAGCCATGATAAGAGCTGGTTGAATTCCCTCAATGGTAAGCAAAGGTGCATCAACACTTTCTTATCTCCTTTAGCATAGGGTAGACTGGAGATAATATCATCCCACAATTCCTTGCGACAGCAGCATTTGAAGGGTAACTTCGGTAGTTTTCAACAAGTAAGCAGCGTCAATGTAATATTACGTTCACTAAAAGGAAGCGTCTGAGAACATTATGCTGCCAGACAGCTCTTTCTGACGGTGAACTGAAGCCGTTATATCAGTATCTTCAAAGCCACCAGACTCCATTCACAAAACCAGTAATTTTCCCTCGCAGAACACAGGAGTTGCTGGTCTACCGCTGTGGTTAGTTTGTTTGTGTTATTGTTTGACTTTCACATCGAAACTAACATGGTGTCCACAAAGCAGTACATTGCTTAGCTTCGGTGCTAGTGCTCCTGTCTGCTTCTCCAAACTGGGAGCATGCCGACCACCACCTAAGTTGCAGAAGTCTAGTTTTCTCTCAGAACACTTGAATTACAATATGCTGAAAGGTTATTATAGAATATTTGCCCAAGGATGCCAAAGAAATTCTGCCTACTGAAGCTTTAAGAGCATTAGCAAACTCAACATCTGAATTGAAGCCATCTAAAGTGACATGGCTGCTGTTCTTTGGATTCTTGAGGCCTGCTACAGTTTTCATGCTGGACCAGGCCTAGCCAAGGTTGTTTGCAGCTCATCTTGCTCTCTGGTTCAGATGTATAACTCTGTGTTGCTTTTAAAATTTCCATTTTCAGCTGGAAGATGGTGAACATAGTAAACAATATAGCCTCCCTGCTAAACATGAAGGTTGGCTATAATGCTGACATTAGCATTTAGTTCAAAGCACCACTGTGCTAAAGTACATCCTCACAGAGCTGGTAGCATGGCTGGAGACTCTTGGCGTCGTTTACATACCTGTTGGAATCTGTTTTGCAAAATAAATTCAAAAATGTTTTTGAATCTTGCAGATGACAAAACCAAATTAATCCTTGCACAGATTTGTTTACTCCAGCTTTTACAAATTGGGCCATCTGCAAAATATATGAAAAACTCTTTGATAATTACACAATACCAAACAGCCTGAGGCAGTGATAATGTGTGAACACAACTATAGATAGGGCCTTTAATTACTGAAGAAAACCTTAACTTTCCGGGTATGTCGGTGGCTGTTACAGCAGCTAACGGTGGCTGAGGATTAGACTGTGTGTGGGCAGTGAAGGGGGAAGGACTGCCCTCTGCATTACAGTACATTTTAACAAGTAGTTATTGCAGACTAAAAGGGTCTGTAATCAATGTTATTTTAAGGAGAGTATACCCGCAAGGAGCCGAGTGTACCGGCAAGCTGACACTCCTCTGTTGTCCTCCTCTTCTTCTTTCCAGCCATTCATCTGTCCTCTCCTCCTCCTTAATCATCCTGTCCTTGCATCCCTTTCTGCCTCCTCTGCTCTCATCGCTGTTTTCATCATTTTCCCTCATCCCCATCAAACTGTCTCCTATACTTTCCGCTCTTTGGCTCACATCCCTCTCCTCCTTTTTGTCCCTTATTGTTCTCTTTTGTCTTAATACATCACTGCTTGGCCTTCCTTTCCATTTTTTCTCCTCTCTTTTTCCCCCTCTTTCTTCTCTTCTCTTCTCTTCTCTTCCTCTTGTCTCTGCCTGTGTAATTACAAGAGCGATACAGCGCCCATCTGGAGGACAGCATGCTATTTACAACAGAGAGCAAAGAGCATCTCAGCCTACACATTATCCCAAATTGATTTTTTCACAAACACGGACACAAATGCACATCTGTGAGTGCACAAGTATCATACGCAGACACGCATTAATGTGCATGATGTGCTTATAAACATTAGAATAGACAACTTCACTTTACACATATCTGGCTGTTCAATGTAATCTTTACAATAAAAACAATAATGTGCTTGTTTTGGATACTTAAATCAATATCTTCCAGTTGACAAAATAAATCTCACATGGTCTACAGTAGCTGTCACATGATCTTCATCAGCAGATGGTGCAATACAGTGCTCCAGGGATGACGAAGTTTAGCATCGCCCTGGTTCCCTCGAAAAAAAGCCAATGGATGTTTTCCATTGGCTTTTGTATTATTGCAAAAAATAAGCTCGGTGGCAAACACATGTTTATGATACTTACACGTTTGGTTACGCAAGATAATCTCCACAAATGAACACTACTTTTATGGTTTTTGATATGTAAATGCAATCACCAGATGTAAAAAAAGCTAACATTAGGCCACTCTATTGTAGTGAGATTAATTTTGTCAACTGCTGTTTCAAGAGGTCAAAAAGTGAACTTTAAAAGTAGGGTCGGCGATGGTGAGAAACTAGCAAGAGTACGCTAAATTTTAAAAATGATCCAACAGAAAAGCCCAGCCCAGTGTTGCCAACTCTTTTCCAATGAAAGTAGCACTAGCAGCACTAGCTCTAAAAGTCCCTAAATCTAGAGAGAAAGTCACCAAGTCAGCACACTGACAACCCGTCCCCTTCAGGCCTCCCTCCAAAGCAACTCCCCCAAAATTATCATAATGAACATTGACAACGAACATGGCTATTGTTAGTACTCAATCACAGCGGTCAAGCTATAGCAGCTTGAGGAAGACTCTGGTGTTTTGCAATGAGTGCAGTAAGTGTTTCAACTTCAAAATAAGTCATTGCTGTTTGTCACAATCATATCAGAGTTTCTATTGGCCCAAAGTTAACGTGGCTGGGCGTAATGGACCCAATATGCTTGTTTTATTGGCGCAAATGGTCCCCATCTGTAGATATGTACTTTTTAATTATACAGCACAATTTTATAATTTATAGCAAATTATTTTGCGAACCCCCTGACAGAGTGCCCCTGACCCCACTTTGAGAATCGCTGGTTTAGATCGTCAGGTCAGATCTTATCTACGTTTCACATCTTTTCAGACTAACCCAGCACTCTCTCCCTCCGTCCCCATTGACTGCTTTTGAAGTTTCCCCACTGTGAAAAATGTAATGTCACCAGACATGTGTGTGAGGTGCCGTTTTAATGCAGGGCATCATGGTTTTTGCAGGATCTCTGTAAAAAGGTGAATTAGCTCCCCCTGTTGCTGGATTTACAAACAGTTCATTTTACTGAACATCACAACAGAATATGTAAAGTGAATTTTTTTGTGAATTTAGTTCAACTGTGAAATCTAAAATCATGCTTTCAATCCATACTGCATAAAACTGTGATAAAAAAAATTAAATTAAAATTAGAAAAAGCAGATAATGAGAGGTGTGCAGATATGAAGTATGACAATCAATTCATTTTCAGGCTGAGCCAAGTTACTCTTAAACAGTATCAAACCATGAACTCGAAATTCAAACTGACAAGAGACGTAATCAACTTCGGACATCTAGTTTCCTAACTGCTCCACTCCATGATCACTTCCTGTGATTACAACTCAAGCATAAACACAAAGCACTTCCTGTGGCAGCTGAAGACGAGCAAGATAACTGCAACTTCTAATATGAGTATTACTGTAATGTTATAGCAAATTAAAATCAGACTGCAGAGCAAGACAGCTCTTACGGAGAAGCAGTATATTAATAAACTTCATGCCTGCAGTATATGTCAGAGTAGGTGTAGGCGTGTGAATGGGGTGGAGAGCACAGCTGCAGGCTGACTTCGAGGCTGAAACACTGAAGATGGGCCGACAGGAAGTGGTTCTAACCACTGAAACAATGTATGAGGCTCAACAGCCAAAAGGCTTCAGGCAGCAGAACACTGTGACACTGACATTTAACTAAGACGCGGAGGATGCGTAGTTGGTTAACACCGTGGCCAAAGTCTCAACTTTTTGACACTTAGAAAAACCCCTTAAAGCAGCAGTGGGTAGAATTGGAGCAAATATGATTAAAAAAAGTTATTTTTTATAAAATGGTCACTATATCCTGACAGTAGTGCATGAGACAGGTAATCTGGAAAAAAGAATCATGTGCCTCTGTGTCCTCCGGTGCTCCTAATGGCATCTGCAAGATTTCACAGACCGGAGGAAAACAACCAATCAGAGCCGAGCTGTAGCCTTGTCGTTTCTGAGCAGCTGTCAATCACTTGCGAACTCCGACCAAACGGTCAAACTAGGCAGCGCTGATCAAATATGAATCAATATTCTGTGACTGTAATGCCTATTTCTCATATGTTTTCAGAAACATCTTATAGTGTACTGTTTAGCTGTAAAATGAGAACATTTGTGACCCGGCAGCCATGTTGAGATCAGTTGAGGAAATACCAAGCACCGCCCACCAGCCGGAGCACAGCCAATAGGAACGCTCTCTCTCTGAAATGACCTGTGATTGGCCAAAGTCTCCCGTCAAGGGCTAGATTATCTAAAGCCTGAAAACAGAGCCATGAGGAGGTGCAGAAGTCCCTCAGAACGCTTGAATTACAATATGCTCAAAGGTTATTATGGAATTCTTGCCTGTATTTGTCTACTGTTTCAAGTGTATTAGAACTTTTCAATAACCTTGGACTTTGACGTTTGACGTTTGAAATGTTCCTTTGTCTTCATGATGTACTATATTGCCAGCTCTGGTAACCTAAAATCACTTGTCACACCTTCTCCATTCAACCCACTGGGTGACTGATGACTTGTGCAGGTGTGTCATAGTAAAGGAGTAAAAAAGAAAACATCCAGGGATCATCAGAGAAAATCATAAATCATGAAACAAAGGAGACAACACTGTAAATACAGTGTAGATGAAGAAAGATATGTGTGTGTTATATAATTTGAGGCATTCAGAGCAAAATGTGAAAGGAAGAGATGGAAAGTTTCTGTGTGTAGGAGAGCAGGAAGCCACTATTAGTCATATAAACATGCTGTCTAGCCAGGTGCAACTTGTATAACTTGCTACACCAAAACTAGTGACATTTTATATTGGTGATGAAGGACAGAGATCTGATGTCGCAGCTGAATAGAAAACAGCATCATGTGATGAAATGTTTATAGGTTGGCCTTGTAGTTGAGTATTTGTGGTATCTCCTACCTGAGCGGGATCTGAACCTGAACAGCATTTTGGAGCCAAATCCAGAGGCGACACTATTGGAGCGGAACCTGGGGCGAGACCACGGCAGAGAAAAGGGCTTCATCTCCTGGTGGGAGTCCTTGCCCTCCTCCTCCATGGTGGCTTCCTCTGTCAGCCCGCAGGACTGGGGCAGCAGTTTCACAAGGAAACAAAGTAAACCTCACATGAACCTCAGTAACATCAGCAGCAGCAGTCTGCATAGCACTCCTCCTCCACCCGCTCTAACTTTATTTCTGCAGCAGACAAACCCTGTGTGTGTGTGTGTGTGTTTGTTTCTGTGTTTCTGTGTTTGTTACCGCCCATCGGCTCTAAAAGACAGGTTGCTTATATAATGACCGTTTGAAATGTGATCTGACTACTAAGTGAAAGGTAATGCTGGCTGCACGCCCATTAGCCGACTGACTGCTAAACCTGTTCTTTTAACATTTTCTAAGTTTGAGTGAAGGCTAAATTTCACATATTGGCTGTAGCATAAAAATAAATGTAAGGTAAGGTCATGTAAGGTTGACCTCAGCTGTAGGCTATAATGTTTCTGTAACTACGGTCACTTTTGGCTCCCAAATTAAGAAAATCAACCTCTATGAATTTTTATCATCAGAGTATGTAATACATATAAACATATACACAAGTTATATTGTTTTTGTTTATTTTTTATGGTTTTCATCGCTTGTTCTTAAACTAAATATCCTTACCGCAACAATACAATAATGTTAATTTTGCTTTTGTTAATTTCTACAATATTTTTAAGACATTTAAATTAATTGTCATCAAGCTTTGTGCATCATTGTAAATATTAATACAAAAACTTTTTTTTTCTAAATAAGGGATTTCATGATTTTTTTTTACACCCTGAAACAATTAGACACTAACCATAGATGTCAGTCTTCATACACAAAAAATATAAAATATAGGGCTGTCAATCGATTCAAATATTTAATCACGATAAATCGCAAATTAATCGCACATTTTATATCTGTTCAAAATGTACCTTAAAGGAAGATTTGACAAGTATTTAATACTATTATCAACATGGGAGTGGGCAAATATGCTGCTTTATGCAAATGTATCTATATATTTATTATTGGAACTCACTTAACAACACAAAACAATGAAAAATATTGTCCAGAAACCCTCACAGGTACTGCATTTAGCATAAAAAAAATATGCTCAAATCATAACATGGCAAACTGCAGCCCAACAGGCAACAACAGCTGTCAGTGTGTCAGTGTGCTCACTTGGCTATGACTTGCCCCAAACTACATGTGATTATCATAAAGTGGGCATGTCTGTAAAGGGGAGACTTGTTGGTACCCATAGAACCCATTTTCATTCACATATCTTGAGGTCAGAGGTCAAAGGACCCCTTTGAAAATGGCAACATAAATTTGGAGCATTATTTAGCTTCCTTTGCAACAAGCTAGTATGACATGGTCGGTACCAATGGATCCTTTAGGTTTTTTAGTTTCATTTGATACCAGTATCTTCACTCTAGCTCTAAAACAGCCATCCTCCACCAGCCATTAAAGCATTTATTTAAGCATCTGGATGCAGGGCCTATATTCTCTGTAGTCCTTGAAATGAAACAGATACAAAGGAACAGCAGCATTAATAGGATGATCTTCTTGCCATCATGTAGACATAATAAAGTGTGTTTGCTTGAGAGTTCCTTTGTTGCAATGACAAAATGTCAATTATAACATTGAAAATAGACAGACCTACAGTAAGTGGCTGCAGCTTTTAAACGCTAGATGTCACTAAATCACCACTCCGGTAGAGATAGTCTGCTCTCCCTATGTTCACACCCAATGCTTAAAACATCATAGAGCTCTCACTCTGATCTCATTTTCCAGGCACCAGAAATGTTGACGCTTGAAAGAAGCAGTTTACAATCATTAATGAACAAATGTTAACATCCTGAAGAGAAAAAAAGTTGTAATATTATGAGAATAAAGTCAGAAATTTACAAGAACAAAGTCGTAATATTATGAGAATAAAGTCATATCTTTACAAGAAAAAAAGTTGTAATATTATGAGAATAAAGTCACAAGTTTAAGAGGAAAAAAAGTCGTAGTATAATGAGAATAAAGTCATAATATTGTAAAGTAGTAATTTGATGTTATTTCAAAGGGGAAATAGAGCAATGTGCCGCCTGTGTGAAAATGAGGAACGTGGAGCATTTTGTGAAGTCATACTTTAGTATAGGTTTCACAAATAACGAAATACCTAATCTTTTGGCACATCAGCACCACATTATAATAAGTATCAGGACCTTGAAAAGATTGTGTAAGAAACTGCGTTTATTTCGAAGAAAGAACCACATGGCTCTAGGGGAAATTGCCTCTTTTGTGGAAGAGGAACTTACTTTTGTTCTTGTTAAGTTATGACTTTATTCTCGTAATATTATGACTTTTTTTGGCCCTCAATGTGGCCCTAATACTCCGTCGTAACATCCAGACTATTATTATTATTATTTTTATATTGGCTAACAGGCCTTATCCATCTGGCTTCACACCACACTGATGCGTCACACATGCTGGCAGTTATCTGCACTGCGTTGTGGTCATGGTCACCTTACATAATAATGTGGCTCAGTCTGTAGCACAGCTGCTGCTTGTAAGGATTGATCTGCAGTAGTGACTGTTGTTTCAGCTAGGGGAGCTGAACAATGTGGTCAATTTCATGTGAAAATAAAAGCATCAAAATGTCCAAAACACTTCTGCAGCATAATCGACACTAAGCATGCTTGCTCAATACAGTGTGTTCCACATAGTCATGTTGTCAGTTGCAGAACTAGGAACTGTTTTATCAAAAAGGTTTATGCATACATATATGTATGCATCATACTGCCCTTAGCGGCAGAATTTGTTTGTTTACACTAAGCCTACTGTGAAAAAGGAGATACTTAATTGTCATCCATCTGTATACAGTACAGTACATAGAGGAATGAAATTGTATTTTTCCTGGTCCCTAGTGGAAAACAAAAAGAATGAATGATGCAACATTCAATGGGAGTGAAGCAAACATTCACACTACACATAAATTGCAAATGACACATTGGGTGGTGGTCCCGTTTATTACTTGCCATATAGTCATCAAGGTAGCATTGTCCTTTAAGGGGATGTGCTAATTGTTGTAGGTTTGTGCCTAACAGCAGAACAAGAGCTGTGAGAAATCCGCTCCTGCTTCAAACGCTCCACTATCATCCTGGTCCACAAGCAACTCCATCACAGAATTAAATGACTACAGGCCCGTCGCCCTGACGTCTGTGATCATGGAATCCTTTGAGAAACTGGTGTTGACCCACCTGAAGGACATCACAGGATGCCCCAAAACAGGTCAGTGGATGATGCAGTCAACATGAGACTGCATATAAGAAGTGGACATAGTCACTGGGGTGTCACTCATTGGTTTGTGGACTGCCATTTTGAAGCCTTTAGTTCACCATCTTGGTTTCTGTCCATTGCCATATTGTTTTTTTGCAAAAAGAAGTGACACGAGAGGATGGAGCTAAGTACAACCGAACGCTGAATAAGGCATTTTCAGGCGACCAAAAAAGGTTATAAACAACTTTCATGAACTGAAAACACACTTGTTAAAGTTGTAAGACATAAACGCAGACAACTCCCAGAACGGATAACGCCGTGGTAGCGACCTGTCAATCACAAAGTACCCACGCCCTTAAGCATACCCTGCTTTATGGTCTATTTAACTCTAAATGGGACCATAATTTACTAAATGAACATCATGGTACCAGTACGAGGCAGCAGCGGGGGGGAGCAGCAGCAGGCCGATGACCCGCTGTACGAAGCCGGGAATGAAGACTGGAGTGCAGCTAGCTGGCTAACATATAGTCGATCTATTAGCTGCACTCTGACCAATATGCTCTGACCCCATGCCACACGTTGAGTGACAACCCCCTCATTTGCATAATGAGGCAGAAATGCATACAGAAATGTAAAAAGAAATGAGTAAAGAATTGTATAAAGAAAAGAATATATAAATAAATAAGTTTGGGGAAATAAATAAGGGGTGAAATGCAAAGGGAAAATCGCGCGGAAATAAACAAATAAATGCATAAATACATATATTTATAAAAAAATTACGACAGAGTATTAGGGCCACATTGAGGCAAAAAAATAAATCTGAGATTTCCAAAATAAAGTCATAATATTACAAGAATAGTCACAGGTTTACGAGAAAAAAGTCGTAATATTATGAGAATAAAGTCATAAATTTAAGAGAAAAAAGTTGTAGTATTATGAAAATAAAGTAGTAATTAATTGTATGTCTTATTTTAGAGGAGAAATGGAGCAGCGTATATTATTCTCATTAAATTACGACTTTTTTCTTGTAATATTATGACATTATTCTCGAAATCTCCGATTTGTTTACCCCTCAATGTGGCCCTAATACTCGTGGTAAAAAATAAAAATAAAAGAAATAAAAAAGAAATGCAAAAAAAAGAAAAAAAAGTTGTGGTATTATGAAAATAAAGTCATAATATTATAAAGTGGTAATTTTACGTGTTATTTTAGAGGGGAAATGGAGCAGCGCACTTTATTCTCATTAAATTACGACTTTTTCTCGTAATATTATGACATTATTCTTGAAATCTCCGATTTTTTCTTCCCCCTCATGTGGCCCTAATACTCGTCGTGAAAAAATACATATAAAATAAATAAAAAATACATAAATACTTTTTTATACATAAATAAATAAACAGAGGAGTAAGTAAATAAAGGAATTATTACAAAGATAAATATATAAAGAAGTAAATTAAATTAAATGGATGGTTATATTTATTTTCAATATTATTTTGCTACATTACATGACATATTTATTTATTTATCGAGTCATTTATTTATTGATTGATTTAATTTTGGCAGGTTCAGTCCTCCATACATCATGCTACCAACCAATATCCTTTTGTTTTTTTTTTCACCACAGAGTGATCATCTTCATTATATACAATCTCTGCTCCACTCTCACCAGCAGCGGCAGCAGCAGCTCTGATCAGCGGAGATGGGCTGAAAGCTCAGAGAGGACAGACAGACACAACAACACCGACAGAAAGAGCAGCAGCAGCACAAGAAGGGACGACTCGGGTAAGCTGAGCCGTTGACGTTTAACTGAACTAGTTAACACTAATAAACTCTGTTGTTTCGTACAGCTAAAGTTAACAGCTATATGTTTACGGGGACTGGCTGTGACGAGTCGACAGCGGTAGCTAGCTGTAAGGTTAGCTAGGCTCGTTGGTGAAGTTGTTTGTTTAAGTGACTCAAGACACAGTCAGTCTTACTGGTTATTATTATCATCATTATCTAGTGAGCAGCTACATAATGTCCTGCTCTGGAGATACTAGACTAGCATGTTGCTATGTCCTGCTCTGGAGATACTAGCATGTTGCTATGTCCTGCTCTGGAGATACTAGCATGTTGCTATGGCAAACAGGACCCTGTCTAACGTTATAACGGTTAAGGCCTGTCAAACCTGCTGCTGGCCTTTATGTGTGCTGCTTTCAAAGGAGTCTGACTACAGACATTACTCTGTTCAGGTGAACCAGAATGACCTGTCTCACCTTTGACCCTGTGGAGAGCCTTATAGTTAAAGCTGCAGTAGGCAGATGATTTTTCTGGCATCATTGGGCAAAAGAATATCCATAACCTTTCAGTATATTGTAATTTAAGTGTTCTCAGAGAAAACTAGACTTCTGCTCCTCCTCATGGCTCTGGTTTGAGGCTTTGGCCAATCACAGGTCATTTCAGAGCGAGAGCGTTCCTATTGGCTGTTCGTTCAACGGAGACAGCTGTCAATCACTCGCGAACTGTGATGCTTGACTTGTTCTCTCTGAGCGCATAAATAGACGTCTGCCCCTCAGTTTCCAGGGACATTAGTGGACTCTCCCTTTTTTAATGGGAATAAGGCGCGCAGGTGGGTGTACTTTGATTATAGGCTCTCAAATACAGCCACTTTGTAGGTGAAACACTCTGCGAGAGACCTTTTCTGCACTGCTTTTTTCAATATCTGCCGCCAGGAGATAATGAGATCAGTTATGTGTGAGTGTGCATGTGTGCATCACTGTGTCTGTCCACGGCTAATCTCGCATGCACTGAACCGTTTAAAGCAGGGTTAGGCAGAATGTTTTTGGCATCATTGGGCAAAAAGTCCATAATAACCTTTCAGCATATTGTAATTCAAGTGTTCTGAGAGAAAACTAGACTTCTGCACCTCTTCATGGCTCTGTTTTCAGGCTTTAAGAAATCTAGCTCGTGATGGGAGGCTTTGGCCAATCACAGGTCCTTTCAGAGAGAGAGTTCCTATTGGCTGTTCATTCAATGGGGACAGCCTGTCAATCACTTGCAAACTCTGATGAAATGGTTAAACTAGGCAGCGCTGATCAAATATTAATTAATATTCTGTTACTGTAATGCCTATTGTTCGTGTAAAATGTTTTCAGAAAACATCTTGTAGTGTACTGTTTAGCTGTAAAAATGAGAAAGTTTGCTGCGGCTGATCAGCTGATCTAAAAAATGGCGTTTACAACTAAACAGTACACTACAAGATGTTTCTGACAAACATTTTATGCAAGAAATAGGTATTACAGTAACAGAATATTAAGGCTGTCCCGAATACCATTTTTTTGGGCTTCAAAGCTTCGGTGAGAAATTTTACAAGGTATTTGAAGCTTCGGGACAGTGCAGCTGCTGCATTACTGTACACGCAAGCACCTCTACACATAAAAAAACGCGATATCCGTCTGAGAATAACTAATGATAATTACTGTTGAATATGAACAATGTTGTGGGATTATTCCTTATTTCATGGGCTAATTTGGGATTTATACATTATTATTATAATTATTATTACATACTTGTTGCTGATTTGGAGGTCGATTACCATGGCAAAGGTCAAAGCATTCGGGTCAGCTGACCAGAATATTGATTCATATTTGATCAGCGCTGCCTAGTTTGACCGTTTCATCGGAGTTTGCGAGTGATTGACAGCTGCTCAGAGGCAAGGCTCCAGCTGGGCTCTGATTGGTTGTTTTCCTTTGGTCTGTGAAATCTTGCAGAATAATGTTTTTAATCACATTTGCTCCAATATTACCCACTGCTGCTTTAAGTCCCTAAATTGCCTCTGGTCCGCTTGCATGTGTACCTCAATAAATGATTTCTGTCATTGGTCTTTCTGAAACTAAATGCAGAACTAGCGTTACCACTGTAGTGCACCATGAAACGTGATCTCCTAAACACCTAGATTAGTGATTTGGTAGGTAGGCATTAAAAACAACACAAGTGTTCTGCTCCAGTCGTTTACAGCTGTCGTGTGGCTGTCAATGACACAGCAGTAGTCTAGCTAAATCATGGAAAGAAAATATTGACCCTCTGCCGGGGCAGTCCAGCTGGTCCTTACTGTTGTTTTATGACTTGTCCTCCTGTGTGACCAGTTGGTCGCCATGTGATGTGGACAAAGCCTTGCAGGAAATGTAAAGAGTGAGTTTAACGTAGGAATGTTTAACCTATAAAGAAGTCAACCACAGTAATATCTCACGCCTTTGTCCTTCTTCAGAGTCAGACATTTAAACTTACTTGTCATTTGGTTCTTACTTTGCACATTTTCATTTATTTTGTTAGTGTGTTCCTTTCACTTTCTCTTGTTCATTGTCACTCAGTCTTTTTACAGTATAACTTGCATCAAACAGGAAGACCTGCTCTCTAACCTCCCACTTGTTACCAGACAGAATGAGTGCATTTGTACATGCACACTAGTATCCTGGCAATGACCAGTTTTTCAAGTATCCTGGTTATGTGTTTGAGCATTTAAACATCATATCCTGGCTTCAGAAACCCAGATATGCTATCTAGACTACTCAAATAGAGGGGTTGCTGTGTGTTTGTCCTCAACACAATGGATGGGTTACACAAGTAATTAGTCTGTAAATGTGATCATAAATAATCTAATGGTAATCTATACACTAAAATAAAAGTAAAAGTCTAACAGTGTTATGCAAGTAAATAGTGTTGTCAGATACGATTGCAATAAATTGTATTGTGTCAGTTTCTTATTTAATTACTGGGGAAAAGCCAAATCCAGCACAGTGGTACATGCTAGGGGTGGGGGAAAAATGGATACAGCATAGTATAGCAATATTTTGCATGGCAATATTGTATCAATACACGGACGTCAAGTATCTATCTTTTATTATATAAACTATTAACCTCTTAACAATCCGATGGTCGCTAAGTTGTCTTTCAGAGGTTGTAGCGGGGTCAAAGCTAGAGTGAATATTCCGGTATCATATGATTCTAGAAAACCTAAAGGTCCAGACACACCAAGCTGACATCAAAGAACTGGCAGCGATGAAGGCCGACTGTTGCGTCGCCTCACGTCGCCTTTGTCTTGGCGTACAAGTTGCATTTGCACACGTGCATAGAATACAGCCGATGGCCAGTTAGCACGTACGTTCTGCGCCTGCGTGAGAGTAAATAACGCTCCACACCAGCAGGTCGCGGTATTTTGTATTCATCATTCAAAAAGGGAAACCGGAAGACCGAGGACGACGGATATACAAGCCGTTGTTTTGATACGTACCACTTAGCTTCATTCCAGATGTCGTTGTGAAAATATTAGTGTATTGGACTGATCAGATGAGATGAAGATGAAAAATGAGAAGAGACTTCTGTGTTTGCCCTCTTGACTTTACTCATTTGCCTGCTTTTTTCTTCTCGTGCATTTCTTTAAGCTGATCAGCCAATCAGAGTGATTTCTTTCACACCAATGAGCTCCACCGCTGATACAACATGCTGAATCGGCCAAAAAACCTCCGACATAAGCAGACTAGACCTGACGATGCGGGACACACTGCAAAAAGCAAGCCGACAGACGCTCACCAACGGCCCCAAACTGTCCGACAGCCGACCGTCGGCTTGGTGTGTTAGGACCTTAAGGAAACCATTGGTATCAACCATGTCATGTCATGTGTTAACTTGCGGGAAGAATGCTAAATAACGGAAAGAAAAGAACTAAGAATAAACTAGTGCTGTCAAAGTTAACGCGATAATAAAATATTAATGAAAATTTGTTTTAACGCCATATTTCTTCCGATTTTACGATTGTAGCGGGCTCTATTGGTACCAACCATGTCATACTATCTTGTCAAGAAGGAGGCTAAATAACGCTCCAAACTTCTGCAAAATTTTGGTGAGGGATGGCCATTTTCAAAGGGGTCCCTTGACCTCTGACCTCAAGAAATGTGAATGAAAATGGGTTCTATGGGTACCCACGTGTCTCCCCTTTACAGACATGCCCACTTTATGATAATCACATGCAGTTTGGGGCACGTCATAGTCAATTCAGCACACTGACACACTGACAGCTGTTGTGGCCTGTTGGGCTGCAGTTTGCCATATTATGATTTGATTTTTTTATGCTAAATGCAGTACCTGTGAGGGTTTCTGAACAATATTTGTCATTGTTTTGTGCGATTAATTTGTGATTAATCGTGGTTAACTTTGGACAATCATGCGATTGATTGCGATTAAATATTTTAATTGATGGACAGCCCTTGTTAAAAAAGAAGAATACCGGCCCATACACTATATATTTCCATCCGATTTTTGAAACTCAAATATCAATATTGCTATCGACCTCAAATATCCAATATCGGTCTCACTATAGTAAGGATACGTATTTTTCCACAAGAATGAAGTCATTGTATTAGAAGCATACATGATTGCCTGTTCACCTTGTTGGGATGTTGCTGTTTTGCATTATCTCTAACATCTTTTCTGCATCACTGAAATACATGATCATGCACGCAGATGAACTCGTGCGCATCACCTCATTTACAGGATCACTAAACTCAACAGAGACGTCTCTCACTCTCACATAACAATCACTATTTGTGTAGTGTTCAGATAGTCGCCTCTTGACAGTGTTGCTCCTTTTCTCGTGCCTGTGATGACTCGGGTAGATGCAGAGGCTAACTGAGATGCTCTCAGCTCGGAGTCCAGGCACAACAACCAGGCCTTTTGTCCCTGCTTTGCCCCCCATCCGCCCACACAGTGCTCATAATGTCCCGGAGAAAGAGCGTCTTTATCTTTGCTTTTCAAAGACTCATCTCAATCACATATTTTAGGCTCGGTCCAAAAAGACAGCAGCTTAAACAGGCTAATGCGACAATATGCCTACAGTAATGCTGCACCCGCCCACACAGGGTTTGACATTGACATGCGTGCGTTCACGCTCGTCGGACTGAACAGATGTAATCATTTACTTTTTTTGTTGATTTTCAGAGAGCTGTAGGTTTCAGGGACGTGTCAGGTTAAATATTGCACATTCTCTCCCGCGCCGCTCCTGAGGGTGTTTGTTGTTTCTTTGTGTCGAACACGGCTGAGCTCAGCGGCATTTTTTTTTTTATTTTTTCGACCATGCTGAAGTGGGTGCTCAGCTGTGGAGGGAGGGAGGGAGGGGATAAAAGGGGCTGGCCAGAGGCTTGCCAAATCGGATGAGAGAGCAGTTGGGAGGAGATGGCACAGAAAGTGAGAGAGGAGAGGACTGCAAAAGAAGAGGGAGAAAGAGAGCAAGCCAGGGTGGGTGGAGAAGAGAGAGTGACAGTGTGTGTTGTGAGTGTTACAAGAGGAAAAAAAAGAGGGACTCGGCGAGAGAGTGGGTGAGGCTGATATAAAAGGATAAAGGCGGGGTTGTGGTTTGTGTCACATGATCCCCTGGCAGGCTGTAGCCTAGTGAGCTCCAGGTGGCAGAGAGACCAGAGATACAGTAGATACAGAGAGAAAGAAAAGGAGGGAGTGGGTCACGCTAGCGAGGGCTCGCCACAAAGACAACCAAAATTCTTCACTACCTCCCGCCCTCCTCACACATCTCTCTTTTTTCCTCTCTGTCCTTCAGGAATTTTTTCCAGGTCCCGCTCGCCCCCTGCTCCTCTCCACTCCCGGCCCCAGCAGGCCAGGGAATGTCCCGGCGGCGAGATGCCTTACGTGGACCGACAGAACCGCATCTGTGGCTTCCTGGACATAGAAGAGACCGAGAGCAGCGGCAAGTTCCTGCGTCGGTACTTCATACTGGACACGCAGCAGGGAAGCTTGGTCTGGTTCATGGACAACCCACAGGTAATTACACAGGGCCATGTTAGCTTAGCTCTTAGCTTTATGTTCCATAAACAATTCCCCCAGGTAGCTGCACGGGCTAATGTTTAATTTGTTGATGGAAAATTTAGTGGACAATTTACAGGCAACTGCATGCAAGTGAGCTAACATTAGTTAGTGAACAGTGTAGATGATCAGCTCTCATGCAACCGCAGGGTAACTGCAGGCCACTTCCAGCGAAGCTGTCGTCATTCATTATGAACACAAAACTAAGTACAGGCTAAAATGTTTCCATCGCCAGACAGTCATACAGGGATGGGAGAACTTGTATTATGTAATTCTAGCTGACGGCAATTAGGCCCATATTACAGGCACAGGAGTAGGTCAGGGCTAGTGGTGTGTTGGTATTTTAGCTACCGGCAGACATTTGTGTTTGAGTTTATCTCTAAATCTCGGATAAGTTTTCTTGTCTTCTAGTCGTCGTGTAGTGAGCACTCGTATATGCATTGACCTCAGTGGTCACGATTTTCGGCTCTGTGACCCTCGGTGTCACAGATATTACAGTGTAACTCTCTCCTCTTGGTTTGTACATCATGCTGGTTTGGAGATGCTGTATTTTTAAGTGCACTGTTACATGACGTATTCATAAATCATGAAGTGCAGGAGAAATTTTAAATAATTCAGCGAGTCTCTTTCTTTTTATAGATTGGAAAAGCTTAAATTTTAATGATGTTAAATCTGGATCCGGTAGTTTTAAGAAGCACAGCAAGAAACTGAAATAAACTATCATGGAGTGCATAAAGCATACCGTACTTACTCTGTAATATTGACTTGGCTCTGCAGAACTCTTCACCACATTATTTTCAGTCATTAATCCACAGAAAGGCTGGCCCACACTAAAAGATTTTTCAAATATTAACAGATTTTCAAAATGTGAGAGACCCCACACATCATAACGACATGTTAAATTTAACAGTTTTGTTCCTATAGTGTGTGGTGAGCAACAATTTGGCCAAAACAGCACATCACACACTAACAGATTCATTCATGAACAACAAGAGTCCTGACTAAAAAAACGGAAATCTCGCTACTAAAAAAACGGAAATCTCGCTAAGTCTCTTGCGATCAAATGTGACTTCAGTGTAAAGAAACATGGCGGACGATGTGATGTTAGTTTTTGCACTACTTTGTACTGAAAATTCACGAAGGATGGATGGATGAAGTCATGGAAACATGTTAAATAAACACTTGTGTTGTTGCCATAAATGAACAAGTTGGTCCTCCATTTCTGAGGTCCATGACGGCGGTGGTTGTCCTTCCTTCTTCAGTCAGCTTGATTCCCAATTGGCTATCGTTCTTTCTCATGTCACTAAGTCATCAGCTGTCTTCGGGGTTCCCCACACACAACAGGATATCCAATTGTAAATATTGAACATGTTTAATATTTAGGACGGACTTCCGAGCCGATCGTGGGATGTAAAAAATCAATCTCATAACATACCTCACACCACAGGAATATCTGGAAAGATAATCTGTAGAACCATAAAAAAAATCAGGGCTTTGCTGATGATTGTCGGGAGGTGGGAATTGGCCCTAAAATCATCTTGAATCTTGTGTATTGTGTACCCGGCATAAGGCTCCTGCCTTAACAGAATGGTGAATGGTTAGTTTTGGCTTTCACTTTTTGCATACAATATTGTTGTTTTTCTTCCACAGAACCTGCCCACTGGTACAGAATGTGTTGGCTCCCTCAAGCTCACCTACATCTCTAAGGTAAGAAGAAATCTTAACCACCGAAGCTTAACTGACACTAACATGATACGGTTATGCATGTATGAAAATAATTTATTTACAGAATGTGGTTGAAATGGGAAATTAACAATTGTGAGCTTTGTCTTCTTATAGGTCAGCGATGCCACTAAGCTGAGGCCCAAGGCAGAATTCTGCTTCGGTAAGAAACGGATCATCACAATCTTACTGTCTGTTTTGAATTTCTCAGCATTAGGAATACTAATTTGATAGCTTACTGGAAGAGTGGAACAATCTAAACTTATTTATAAAGAATTCAGTGATTTCTTTAACCTTTTTACAGTTTAAATCCTTTTTTATGTACTGGCATGGAGTAGCTGATGTGTCTTGGACAATATTATTGACAGTATGAATCCGAGTAAACGGTAACCCAACTTGTCAAATAAACTTAAATCTTGTTAGAGTATAGAACTTGCCTGCAGTGCTTTGCAAACATGAGCAGTGATGGTGTGATTAATAGCATGTTGACTAAGCTGAGTACACTTAATATAACCTAAGGGAGGAATGTTTGCTGTCCTTGTCTGCTCTTTACACATGGTCAAGCGCTGCTCGCCACATACTTTCTCCACCATTGACCAGGCAGCCTCGTTCAACATTGTCTGTTTAGCCAACACACAAAGATGCAGGAAGCCACAGCAGTTAATGATCCGAGTTTGTTTTGAGCAGGCTGTTTGTGCCTTTTTCAAATTTCATAACCATAATCAACCTGTGTTTAAATTTAATAAATTCAGAGACTCCGCAATTAGACATATCTCCCATCAGTCCTGTTGTTATAGTTGTCGTCCGTATTGTACTACAGAATAGCAAAATTGTTTTTAAAGTTTTAAACCTTCATTGTTTACATGAAATCTGCTGTTATACTGGTTCATCACTAGCTCTTATCCGTCTGAGACCCACAATAGACCCATTTTTGTCTTTTTTAGGCGGGACAGGGGGTCTTTAGGGGGAGATAGCAGGTTAACAGTAGATGTCACATAGCAGTGGTGTACATCATCTGAAAGCTGAGAACCTGAATATTAATTTGAGATTTAATTAAAATAAATTGTGAAAGTGTGTAAGGGTTTAGAACATTATGATAGAAGTATATGACTGCCATTCTCAAGCTCACTTATGTCTCATAAGTTGTTGCAGCAATTTTTGGGTTGATACCATTTGTTACACAGATTTGGTGCTAAATTTAACAGTGTTTTACCACTTGAGAATTGATAAAAAATGATCAATAATCCCTCCAAAATACCACATTAAGACACCAAAACCTTGAGGAACACTATAGAAAAAGCCATGCTGTGATTTGGTTTCAAAAACGTTTGACATTTGGAGATTTCTGCAAGAAATAGGATGGCGAGCTGTTCTGTTCTGGAAATTGCTCAGAAACCCCCTTATTGTTAATCTACCTAGGAAAGCCATGCATCCTCTGAATGCCCTAACTAGGTGTTTAGTTTGTGGTTGTAAAGTTTCATGAGACTGTGATTTTCCTAGAGGTCACCACAGGTCATTATATACAGCAAGGTCAAATTACAAAAAAATAGGTCTCAATACAATGAAATGGCTACTATGGGGACTAACACCATTACAACAGAATACAATTGGGCTCATTGGATCCACAAGAGTCTCAGCTTTATAGTGATACACCATGTATGTAATTCCAAGACTGTTTACGGACCCCAGTATGCAGAAATATTCACACATCATTTTTACAATTATATAACATATTTGTACCCCAAACTGCATGTGATTATCATAAAGTGGGCATGTCTATAAAGGGGAGACTCATTGGTACCCATAGAACCCATTTTCATTCACATATCTTGAGGTCAGAGGTCAAGGGACCCCTTTGAAAATGGCCGTGCCAGTTTTTCCTCGCCAAAAGTTAACTTAACTTTGGAGTGTTATTCGTTCCCGACAAGATAACATAACAGCATTGGTACCAATGGATTCCTTAGGTGTTCTAGTATTTTTTAGGCATGCCGAGATGAAATTTAGGTGTGCTTGAGCACCCCTGAAAAGAGTCTCAAATCGCCGCTGTAGGCTGAACTATAGCCTACTGTAGGCTGTTATCAAACAGTAGTGAAGTGGTACATTTGTATTAACAACTTTGGAGCGTTATTTAGCCTCCTTCCTGACAAGCTAGCATGACATGGTTGTTACCAATCCTTTTTAGTTTCATATGATATTTGTACCTTCACTCTAGCTTTAAAACTGAATCCGCTACAGCCTCTCAAAGATGGTAAAGTTAGTCAGGATCGCCTGTGATCCTGTGAGTCTCAGGGGGTTAAGGCACATTACTGTCAACTAATATTGATACACGTATGATCTACAAATTACTGAACCATACGGTCGGGTTTTGCTTGAAGTTTTTGTCGGTTTTGGAAAGTTACAGAAATGGTCGGACAGAGTCCTCCCAGTTCCGACATCAGAGTGCGGGGAGAGGGAGTTTCTGAAGCTATAATTCAACCATCCAAGTCAAGTGGTTCTGATGGAGCATTATCTGACCATGCACCCTGATCCTACTAGTGAATACTTTGCAACAAAGATATTGTTTTATCTTGACATTTGTCCTTGTCTTCTCGCCCTGTGTGGTCAAGACAGGGATGAAATTGTTGCATAAATATGAGCCATCATCAGGTTATTTAGGAGTAAACCTCCATTCCCTGTTATTACTATCCCTTCTCCTCCTCTTCCATGTGCTTCAATAGCAGGAAATACTAGTGTGTTGACTACCGTGACGGTGAGTGTGTCTGGCTGTGTGTGCGCACCATATGCGTTGTTGAGGTTTCCGACAGGATGCCGGCATCCTAATCGGAACCTGATTCAGAGATGTTTGAGAGTATTTTTAAACTGCCGTTTGTGTGACACATATCTACGAATCCTGCCGCTCCCCCTCTTCCTGCAGCTAGAAACATTGGGTGATGAAGTATTTAGAAAAGTTAAGTAATGGATGTCACACTTACAGATCTATTTACATTAAGAAAGTAGAGGTGAGTCAAAATAGAGTTGATTGCGGTCTGTAATTGATGGTGGATGTATGGGTCGGTTCCTTGTGGTGAAAGAGATCAAGAGTGGTGCAATCGTGTGAACTTTAGTGCTTGGCTGCTTTTCTCAGCAGCACACATTGTTTCATAATGTGTAACTATGAGTCAGATCTGATACCCCTCCTCCCAGATTAGTCTTCCCGGGGCCCAAGAGACCACTACACTTTCACCACTTCCAAGCGGTTTGAAGACCGGTGAACACATTTGAAGGTTAAAGGGTGACTTTGTAATTTCCTCAACCTGGACTCTATTTTCCCATGTTTTGTCACTAAGGTGGCTTTCACAAGGGATAGTCCGTTTGGTTAGTCCAAATCAGAGTTAAATTGATACTTTTGGTTCGTTTTCTATTTAGTCTGTACATAGCGAATTTATCTTTTTCACCTCGAGAGCTGACACTTCTATGCAGGGAATGGCGGACTTTGATGCTGTCAAAGTTTTTTCTCTTTGACTCGGCACTGATCGGCTGCACACGAATCCCTTCTCCTCCAGTTTATGACTTCATAATCATCACTATTTTTGTGAACTTTATTTAGCATATTCTGTGTCTTCTTTGGCCCAGCTGTCAAGAAAACATCAGACTTCTGCAGACGTAGGTCAGTCCTCTCCCACTCATGGTAACCTGTCCTTTACCTGTGTCCATCTGCGTTCATCACGCCAGCGAGTTTTGGTTTGCTTGGAAACAGTCCAAGACCACCTCTGGCGAGCGGTCACTACTGCCCAAATGAACCGCACCAGAGTTCAATTAAAACCGACTAAATGTTGGCTTGTGAAAGTGCCCTAAGTGACTAATGGGGACAACAATTTCTGAAATGGGTCCAGTATTGAACTGTAACCGGCAGCCTGCGAAACGAGCTGCGAGGGCAAGTGAGCAGCGTCAATGTAACGTAACATTCACTAAAAGTTCCTGATTTTGCTACTGACAGACTCAGATTGTTATTATAAGTGTCTGACAACTTTATGGAAAGGACCCTAAAGAGAAATAAAACATTTTTCTTACCTTCCGCTTGATCCAGTCTGTTTCCATGTCCCGCTCAAGGATAAGTCTCGTTGTGAAATCTGAATATCTGTATACTCTGGCTCAAATAAATAAGGGCAGCCATTGAATTTAAAGACCTCATCCACATCGTCAAAATCATCTAAATATTCAGCCATGACATTGAGAATCTTTTAGATAACACTAAGCTACGCTTTCTGTACTCCAACACAACAAACTCTGACCGGCTGCCATTTGCGTTTCCACCATGGATGTATTCCACTATTCCACCGTTGTCTTCCGGCAACACGCCACCTCCCCAGATTTCAGGACGAGACTTCACCTTGAGCGAGACTCTTTCCATAATGTCAGACACTTATAATAACAATCAGAACCTGTCATGGCAAAAACAAGCACTTTTAGTGGGCGTAAATGACGGTGCCAACTTGCCCCAATAGCACCATATTGCAGCCCGTGAGCAGCTGCCGTCTACAGCGCTCTCCCTCAATACTGGACCAATTTTATAAATTGTTGTCCCTATTAGTCAGTTAGACACAAAAAGATGGGAAAATAGGGTCCAGGTTGAAAAATCCCGAAATGATCCTTTAAATGAGACCAAACAGACAGATTTATTTACAGGGACGTGGAAAAAAAGAGCGAGATCTTGCATGTGTCTAAGAGCTGGACCAAACACACATTACAAGGAAGAATGCTCCTCATTGTGCCAGAGAGTTTGAGCTCCCAGTGCCTTTTACAGCTCGCCCCCGCCAGATTTACCAGTCCAGCTTTAATGTAATTCATTCCCATGGTGTCGAAAGGAAATAGAGGAGACACAAGGATGGTTTGAGCCGCAGAAATTGAAGGATTTATGGCCGAGAGAGAGAGAGACAGAATGAGAGACTTGAGTTCTTTCAGCTCCTAAATCCTGATCCATAGCTAATCAGCATTTGACCCAAAAAAATTCTTTGTGATTTAAAAAAATGGGGTTTGCTCATGTTCACATGGGTGTGAAAATGTGCGAGAATATTTGGCGGTTGGTAGCCGCGGGGTTTTTTTTTTCCCTCCGTCATGGTGAGAAGTGGGTAGGTGGTGGCAGACTGAGGCAGCTGGGTCATCATGCTGCTGGTAGTGTGTGGGAGAGTCCCTTGGCCCAGATGTTTTTCACTTCCAGAGAAATCCGAGGCAGTGGAGCTGCTCTGCTGACACTCAATCATATTTTCTGTACACGAAAGGCCAACAGCGCAATTAGTCAACACCACTTCACAGTACTTCTTTGTACTTTTAGTGCTTATTTGCGTGCGAATTTCATATTAAACTTCGAAGGAATCGGATGATGTAGTGCGGAGGATGTAGTCTGACTGTGGTCTGAATATACTTTCACTCTCTGTGTTGTTCCCACTGCTCTTTTATATCATCCATTAGTCATCAACGCTGGGATGAGGAAGTTCTTCCTGCAGGCCAATGATCAGCAGGACCTCGTGGACTGGGTCACCGCTCTCAATAAAGCCACCAAGATCACTGTAAGACACACACACACACACACAGCTTGCCTTGTGCAGATAAACACAAGACATACAGTCCATCCCTGAGTCAGCTGTACTAATCTGTTTCTTTTGGGCTCATGTTTTATCACTTAGAGAGAAACTTTTATTTCTTCCTCTTCTTTAACAATAAATGAATGGACTGTCAAGAAACTAGATAGGAGTGAGTCAGAGCATGACTAACAGGATGCTGTATTGTTGTATTGAGTGCTGGGATAAAGGACTGTTTCCATTGTTCTCCATGAGGCCTTAACCATCCAGAAAGGAAATGGATATCAAAAGTGTTAAACTGCTGCATACATAGAAGTTACATAATGTATTTTAACTGTGGAGAAAAGGAGTAGTTTCCATCCTTCAGCTGAATTCCACAAAATCCTTATTTCTGTTAAGTATTTGTGCGTTTCATTAAAAATTGTCCTCAAACTTCTCAAGTCTGATGTGTGTGTGTGTGTGTGTGTGTGTGTTTTCCCAAGGTGCCAAAGTTGTCCGATGGGCAGCAGAATGCAGAGAACCAGAAGGCTTTGCCGGATGTCGTAGGGCCCAAGAAACAAGTCTCCTATAAGACAGAGATCATTGGAGGAGTCCCCATCGTCACCCAGACACAGGTAAACATAACACACACATACTGCACCACATACTGTGTTTACATGCATGCACATGTTATTTCTTAAAGAGGACCTATTATTCTCATGTTAAGGTTAATACTTGTATTTTGGGTTTCTACTAGAACATGTTTACATGCTTTAATGTTCAAAAAACGCTTTACTTTTTTCATACTTGCTGTGCTGCAGCATCTCTTTTCGCCCTCTGACTGAAATGCTCTGTTTGAGGTCCTGAATTCTAACATGGATTGTGGTGGATGGATTTTGTGCTCATAGAATCTACAACATAAATTAGCCCTTGGATCGTCCAAAATCAGTTTTTTGAAATGTTGTTGGAACTTGTAATTACAATATTTCCGGTGTCCTTTACCCTCAAGCATGACGGTGGTGACGGTGCAGACAGAGCGGAGCGCGAGGCCATGCATCGCTCCCACAGCCAGCTGCCGTACTTCCTGGGCAGGCCGACTCAGGAGCACACCGTCATCAAGTCAGGCTACTGCGTCAAGCAGGGAGCTGTGGTGAGTACCTGCCGCTCAGCTGGGTCGAGTTGATTTCACTTGGCCTTCTGGCCCCGTTCAAATAAGTTCATCAATACAAGAGGAATTGTGACTCTTAAAACATCTTTCAAATTAGGCATGGGGCGGTGGCCAGCATCATGGGCTGCATACAGTGCAACACACTTTTCTCCACTGCAATCCAAAGCCTCAACATGGCAATGCAACACCATTTCTGATTAATGGCACCGTAACAATTAAAGTGACATCCACTAAAATAAATCGCACCTTCATATGGGAGGGAATATAAAGTCTTATGACTTGTGGAATGTCAGGTGATGAGATTTCTGCTTTATTATAATAAAGAGTTGCCTCTAAAGAAATGCAACTTTTCCAGTGTGTTCACTTCTGTACTTTATAAAGGCCTAAGAATAATTAACTTCCCCCTCTACGTATATAGTAGGGCTGTTCTCGACCAAAGAAATTCTTAGTCGACAAACACGACAAACACAAATATATATATATATATATATATATATATATATATATATATATTTATTATTGGAAATCAGTTAACAACACAAAACAATGAGAAATCCAGAAACCAGGTACTACATTTAGATAGATGGAACCCATTTTCATTCACATATCTTGAGGTCAGAGGTCAAGGGACCCCTTTGAAACTGGCCATGCCAGTTTTTCTTTCGTGACGAGCTAGTATGACATGATTGGTACCAATTGATTCTTTAGGTTTTCAAGTCTTATATGATGCCAGTATCTTCACTCTAGCTTTAAAATTGAGCCAGCTGGAATCTCTGAAAGACCCGTCGGATTTTTAAGAGGTTAATCAAAAATCACAAATTGCCATAATGCGTTAAAGAAATTAGTGGCGTTAAAACGAATTTGCGTTAACGCGTTAGTATCACGTTAACTTTGACAGCCCTAACATAGACATTGTAAAATATGTAGGGACTACAATTAAAATTGCGCTTTCATTATTGAAGCAATTTGGCAAATGTGGCATCTTGTTTGCCTTGAAATTATACAAAAGGTGTGAACATCTTTTCTCTTTTTTTCCCCCAGATGAGGAACTGGAAACGGCGATACTTCCTACTGGAAGAAAACTCAATGAGTTACTTCAAGTCAGATTTGGTAATTAACTTTGATTAACTTGTGTGAAGCCTTTTAAGGAATGTTTTTATTGATGAGGCATGTGGATTGGATTCACCCCCACAGTCTGAGGCAGAGCAACAGAAAACACACAGTCCCGAGTTCTAACATGTTTTATCTGCTGTCTGTGGAATTCAATGCTTTCACTTCACATGTCCTATCATGCCTTGTTCCCCCCTGGCCGTTCTTACATACATACACACACACACACTCACACACTCACACACACTTACACACAGACTGTCCTCAGGATAATACTGCACGTCCCATACCCCGTCCTTGTCCGGGTCTGCCCTTATTTGACAGCTCTATCTGTCTATTTGGCTATCAACAGGCCCCAAGGACACAGACTCTCTGGCTGCTGTAGCAAATGGCCGGGCCAAGAAAGTTCCCAACCATCAGGGTTTTTAGTTTACAGTCTGATACTTCTAGGAAAGTTCATGGTTTTCCTATGAAACAGAAAAACTTGTTTTTTGACAACATATTAGAAAAAAGCAAATGGTAACATTTATCTGTTGTATTTCAGTTGTTAAGTTTTGGCTTATGAATATTATTTTCTTGGCTTTAGGAGAAAGAGCCTCTGAGAATGATCCCACTGAAGGAAGTTCACAAAGTCCAGGAGTGCAAACAGAGGTATTTAACATGTCCCAGCATTTTCCCATTGCACAAAAAAAAAAAGTCTTTTGTCCAGGAGGATGGTGTTTACTGTACCTTTCCTGATTCAGATACAGATATACAGTATGTGAGATAAATATGATCTGACTTATTTTCCTCTATTTTGTTGTAGTGACATCATGATGAGAGATAATCTGTTTGAAGTCGTCACCACATCAAGGACGTTTTACATACAGGTAGGATGTTTTCTGTGGTATGAACAGTCATACAATGTTCACAAACACTGTGTTTGCTCTCTTACTTGTCTCCATGTCTACCAACCGTCCGTACCGTCTCACTCTCCTCTCTTTGGCGCTGTTCAGACCTGGCATTAACATGCGTCATGGGTGATCCGATCACAACTGGACAGCTTTAAGTACATCTGTTCACGCCTGGCATTAGAATGCGTCTCCACATGCGTCTCGAGTGACCACTTGTGATCGGATCTCACTTCCCTGGCAAGGCTCGCGTCTGCCTGTCTATTCACATCAGAGATGTTCCGATACCATTTTTTTCCTTCCCGATTTCGATACTTGAACTTACGGTATCGGCCGATACCAAGTACTGAGAAATAGACTGGCGTACTTGCTGATACCCAATACAAAATTTTGGGCAGTATCGGACGCATTTTCGATAGTGGTATCGGAACAACTCTAATTCACATGAGGAGCGCAGTGAGACCCTGCGGATCCAAGCGGGACGTCGGTTGAGTAGGCGGTCCTTAATGTGGCCCAGGACAGGGCATTCAGGTGGTGCACAGGGCATTCAGGTGATGCACAGACACCTATTAGGAAAGGGACTACATGATTACATAATAGGAATCATCTGTGGATGCATATGTGGCCCAGACCACCTCCGAATGTGGTCTGAGCGATCGGATCTCAGTGCGTCCTCAATGCATCAGTGCGTTCACACCTGTACTAAGAGCTGTCCACTTGTGATTGGATCACCCAGGACGCATGTTAATGACAGGTCTGAACAGCGCCTTTGTCACTCACTGTCCTTTTCTTTTATGTCTCTACCAGGCGGACAGCCCGGAGGAGATGCACAGCTGGATCAAGGCCGTCTCAGGGGCCATTGTGGCCCAGCGGGGGCCTGGGAGGTCTGCTGCAACAGTATGTATCTTGCACTACAATACAGCATAATGCTACCATAGTATGGATTCAAGTCATTATAAGTAGACCTTATATTATATTATTAGAGACCTCAAATGTACCTGTGAACAGAGGAAATTACTTCAGACTCGACTTGCATGTGCAGAACTTGAAACTTATTTACTGAGCGACATCTGGTGCGACGAGGAGTGAAGTCAAAACCGTTTACAAGACTTGTTTGTGTTGTTTTACTCGTGTCATTTATTGCTCTTTCAAGATCTCATACAGCAGCAACCTACAGAGATGCAGAGAAACTCCTTATTTGATTCCATCTCAAACAGATGCAGAATAGCAGAAACGGTAGTTTGGCAGTATGTTTCAGTTGAGTTTGCCCTATCACCTTATTATTGTACATTATTGTATAGTCCAAAAACAAGACTGACGAAGCTAAATTCTGCTCTGTGTAGTCTACACCAGTGGTTCAGAACCCCCAAGCAGCAGACTGGTACAGGGCCTTGGGGCCATTGCTACCAGGCCTTAAGGAAATTATATTGATTATTATTAGGGCTGTCAATCGATTAAAATATTTAATCGCAAATTAATCACACATTTTTTATCTGTTCAAAATGTACCTTAAAGGGAGATTTGTAGTATTTGATACTTTTATCAACATGGGAGCGGACAAATATGCTTGCTTAATGCAAATGTATGCATATATTTATCATTGGAAATTAATGAACAACACAAAACAATGACAAATATTGTCCAGAAACCCTCACAGGTACTGCATTTAGCATAGACAATAATGCTCCAATCATACAATGGCAAACTCAAGTCCAACAGACAACAACAGCTGTCAGTGTGTCAGTGTGCTAACTTGACTATGACTTGCCTCGAACTACATGTGATTATCATAAAGTGGGCATGTCTGTAAAGGGGAGACTCGTGGGTACCCATAGAACCCATTTTCATTCACATATCTTGAGGTCAGAGGTCAAGGGACCCCTTTGAAAATGGCCATGCCAGTTTTTCCTCGCCAAAGTTTAGCACAAGTTTAGAGCGTTATTTAGCCTCCTTTGCGACAAGCTAGTATGACATGGTTGGTACCAATAGATTCCTTAGGTTTTTATAGTTTCATATGATACCAGTATCTTCACTTCAGCTTTAAAACTGAACCTGCTACAAAATAAAAAATGGCAAGTTGCGTTAATGCAGAAATCAGTGGTGTTAACTTTGACAGCCCTAATTATTAAATAACTTTATATGATATTTTCACAGTATATACGTTGAACTTGGCACAGCCTGTTCTGCATTTTCTTCATTTCTCCATGTCACTTCCCAACAAGCAAAATACAGATTTAATTTTTTATTGTTTTGGGCCATGTTGTGCCTTTTTATTAGACAGATGACCGGAAATGAGGGGGGGGATGAGACAAAGGTCCCCAGCTGGACGCAAAGTGCGGACGTAGCGGTTCATGTTTAGCGCCTTAACCCCTGAGCCACCGGGCGCCACTGTACTGATTTTGAACTGAAGTAGTTAATCACAGGACTGACACGTGGACTGTTTGTACTCCCACAGATCACCAAATCTGTGTGAGAACGCTGCCTGAGTTTTAGTTCAGTCAGCAGCCTACAAGCATAGAGACAGGCAGCCAGACTTGAGCAGGCGAGGAGAGAGAAGTAAACCAGTTCCATAGTCCTGACTGCAGAGGAGAGAGTGTCCTCTGACGCAGTTGGTCCCTTCTGGTTAGACTGGAATTATTCTCAACACCTCTGCGCTGTCTGTTTCTCTACAGTTCCCTCTTTCTTCCCTCCTGTCTTTCTCTCTCTCTTCTTGCTTGTTTTTTCCTCTCACCCCCCCTTTTCCTCTCCTGTGATTCTTCTCTCTCTCTCCTCTTTTTTTTCCCCCTTTCTTTGTCACATTCTCTCCACCTCCTCCTCTCCCTGTGGGCAGACAGCCCATCTGCTCTAATACTGCTTTGCACTGTGTTGTTGCAGATGCGGCAGGCCAGACGGCTGTCGAACCCCTGTATACAGAGGTATACGTCTCGAATCGGGGAGTGCAGCAGCACGTATGTCAGCTCGTCTAAATCCCCCCCTTTTAAACTTATAAGTTCAACTTTTTTTAATACTGTTTTCCACTCACTGGCTGGCCACTCTGTGGTTGTAGACATGATGAGAGCAGATCCGATCTGACGGCACATCTGATGCTCAAAGAAGCAACCACATCCTATGTCTGGCTGTGATAACCCAACAAGCGCTCCTCCCTTCACGCCCTCGTGCTCTGCTGCTTCTCTCATCCACTCCTCCTCCTCCTCCTTTGCTTTCCGTTTTCTTTTTGCCGCACTGTCACTTTTAAGCTCAGCTCAAAGTTTGAGTCCATTTCATTCAGTGCGCTCAGACAGTGCCCGGTTAAAAAAAAAAAAATCTTGTTTCAGGAATTTTAAGTCTTGAGGGTGTGCTTGATTTAGCTTCTCTCGCATGTGATGCCTGTCGCCAAGAGCATGGCAACTGAAATCAAGAACAACTCAAGCCGTTCAAATGCTGATTAGTAATATTTTTGTACAGAATGACTTTATAAACAGCTGGAATATGACCATCTATCCATCGGAAAGACCTGCAGTCACTGCCTCCCTCCCTCCCTTATAGCTTCACCTGCACAGCTTACACCTGTCTACACCATTATTGATGATGCTTCAGTATAAAAAAATAGAAATATACATAATTTCATGTACAATCCATTAGGGCTGGGAAGATACACCTCAGGATTCGATTCTATCACGATACTTGGGTGCCAATTCGATATGTATTGCGATGTTTAAGTATTGCGATTCGATATTACGATTTATTTTGCGATTTTTGTTCACTTTTTTAACACTAGACCATGGGAAAAAAGCTGAATCATACACTTCCAGGGACTTTCACTTGGGAAAATCTTTAAATTGATAGAGTAAAAATGTTTGATTTCCGAGATGTCCTGAAGTCAAATAAATTAGTCATTGTCAGGCATTATTTATTCAGTTTTTTCCCAGCAACCCGAAAATAAAAAAATAAAGACATTTCCCTCTCAAATTAGTGATATTTTCTTTTTAATTTATAAAGCACATGTAATGTCAATCCATCTTATTACCATATATGTATTTTGTATAAACATAAATGTCAGTATATGGGTGCTCTACAGTTGTAGCGTCGGCCGATTTGACCACGGAGATGAGAGTGACGGCTGGTTTGACCGCACGTTAGCATGCAGCTTTAGCCATGATGTCTAGCTCAGCTTTTCCTGGCAATGTGTGAAACCCAAAGTGTTTCCATACTTTACTGTATGTATAGTGTTTACCACTTTGGATTTAAAATGTGAGGGTTCAGGTCGTATCAACGCAGACCCTCCGGCGTTTTCTACTTTCTCGTTTCGGCTAGCTGCGGTTTGTTTTGGTTGAAGGATACGGAACGTATATGACGTCACGTTACTCAGACTACAATAATAAAAGCGGTAACTTCCTTCTACCTCCGCATAGACTCAAATAAAGCAAATACCTGTATTTATCCATGCTGGCATTAAAAGAAAAAATATTTTAAATTAATTAAAAAAAAAAAAAAAAAATCACGATACATTGGTGAATCGATTTTTATTTTTTTTCCACCCCTACAATCCATGCACAAACACACACTCACTGCATGACCTACCTGAGCAGTTTAGCTATGAATACCTTGAGCCTGTGTCTATCTTTGTCTTTATTACTGGGTACATGTGTCTTTCACACCTTGTGTTTCTCTTCCCTTCATGCTCTGTTATCTCTGCAGTCTGCTGCAGCTGTGTACCTGTCTTAGATGTGTGACATCCTGCTTGTCTCTCCTCTTCCCTCCTGTTCGCTGCCTGTATGTTTTTTTCTCTTTCTCATACACACGATAATAAGACACTTGTTTCCGTGTTCTTGTACCTTTGTGTGTGTGCTTAATGTTTTTTTTAACAGCTTTGAAATAAGGACTCACCAATGCTGAATCCACATGTCCAGAGTCGAAAAACTATTGGTTTTCATAGTGGAGTGTTGATTTACATGTAAATATTTGGGTTAAGAGCTATTTAAGCATACAAGAGGCTAATGAGACATGTGCTCAGTAGGGCTGTGTATTGGTAAGAAGCTGGCGATGCGATATGTATCATGATACAGGGGTAACGATTCACTATGTTGCGATACTGTCAGAGGTCACGGGACCCCTTTGAAAATTGCCATGCCAGTTTTTCCTCGCCAAAATTTAGCGCAACTTGGGAGCATTAATTAGCCTCCTTCGCCACAAGCTAGTATGATATGGTTGGTACCAATGGATTCCTTAGGGTTTTTTATGATACCAGTATCTTCACTCTAGCTTTTCAACTGAGCCCAATACATCCTAGAAATCACAAGTTGCGTTAATGCGTTAAAGAAATTAGTGGCGTTAACACGTTATTATCGCGTTAACTTTGACATCCCTAGTTAAGAGCTATTTAAAGTGTCCAATAAGCCAATGGGACATGTGCATAGTGTGGTAGATTGTCTGATCTCCTGTTTAACTTCTGCCCCTAAAATTCAGCATGAGCTTGATTTCGGACCTTTGGATTCAGCATAAAGCATCTCTTAATGTGTGTGTGGATCTCCCTAGGATTTTGAGATGTGTTCGTGCTAGGAGGAAACTGATTCTTAAATCTTGTGATGCTGAAGTGATACTGTGTGGATTTACTGATCAGAATTTTCCCAATCCTGCAAAGTCGCAGGGTGATACCGGATCTTGACGTTGACACGGATACTTGTTACGGGAGTCTTGATGCTTTATAGTCGGGATGTTTCTCTAACCAACACTTCACCAACTGCTCAGTGGCTACCCCTTTTTGCTTTCACTACCTCCGCTGTGTTTATTTCTTTCTTCCCATGCTTCTTGTTTTGTGTTTCAGAGATTGAAATCTGACAATGAAAAGCTGTGAAATAACGAGCAACAACCAACCACTGCTTCCTAAAGGCACTCTGTTCCTCCACCGCAACCTGTTGAGACTACCAAAACTAAAAACCCGCTGACACTACTACCACTCCTCCCGCTACCTCTACTACTACTACTACTACTTCTGCTACTACTATTACTACTGCTACTACCACCATCTCCACTCTCTAGCAATGCTACATTCTTCAAGCACCTACAAACCTTCACTACCAGCTCTGCTAAAGCTGCATCAGGCGCAACACGCTGGTGCTAATTCCAAGTCTGTAACTCACTTCTCGGTCTCTTCCAAATAAAAAACCACGTCAGGATTTCACTTTGCTTACTAACAAACCACTCTTGTCTTCTCGCTTTTTCTCTGCTGTTTTTTCTGCTGCAGGAACACGGCGGCCGTTCCAATTTCTACCGCAGCCCCGCGGGTCCCCCCGTCCCTCGCTCGCCCATATCTGCCATGCCACCATGCTACCCAGAGTGGGGGGCTGCTGTCACGTGCGGCCCACGCTCGCAGCCTGGCTTGGGACAGCGAGCACTTCATGAGCCTGCTGCCGCGGCCCAGTCACAGCCACACGCCAGCACGCCTGTCCCTGCAGGAGACGCGCCTGGCAAAGTGACCCGCGATCCACCTGCGACCACCATTAACAACCCCGAGGAGTCACTATGGCGACGACGGAGCAGCTTTGAGCCCCACATGCCGGAGCCGCCCCTGGACCTGGATGACGCTGACCTGCCGGTGAGCGAGGTCTGAGCTGGACAATAAAAAACTTTCATCTGGTTGGATGTTGACAGAGATTCAAAGAGGAAACGGTGCGCAACAGGTGTTTTAAAAAAGGAAAAAAAAAAAAAAAAAAAGGGCAGGCATTGGTTCTTCAAACCAAAGCTGTTGGCGGATGACAATAACGTCACAAACTCATATTTTGAGCTCCTCCGTCAGTGCCGTCAGTGTGCTAAAGAAACAAGCCGGGTCACCACTGAACTGCACCCGCGTGCCAAAGACGACCCAGTCTTCACCCACAACCCCCTCCGCTCGCCTGCTGTCGCATTTACAACGATGTATTTATTTACCAAGAGTTGATGTTGTCAAACTAAACTACACATTTTAGTTAACATGTGCTGATTAGAATTCAACGACAGAGCTTTATTTGAATCTGTACAGGCACAATAATGTGACGGAGGATTTTTGTAAACCACTTTGTGCCAAGAAAAATAAGGGAGCTTTCAAAAGGCTGCAAACTATTTCCTCTCGTCTGAGAGAGAGAGAGAACAAGTGTTCAAACTGAGGACTGGCTTTTCATCCCCTCTCTTATCTACTCATTTAAACTGTGTGGTCCACTCATACACTCACTATTGCAACCCTGGATTTTTATGCTAATGTTGGGTCAAACCCATAGACTGTATATAAAGATGGACGACGACGCATCTCCACTTCCTCCCACTGTACAGAGGTGAAGCCAAAATATCCCGGATACGGGAGTTGCCATCCTGAGATATTGACGTCATTTGGAGCCAGAGTCTGCGCAGTAGTGATCGGGCAGTGAAGCCGCGGTATAGAGGTCACCCGCCCGACTGTGTTAATTTCGTTAACAAATAACTATGACGAAATATGTTCGTCGACAACCTTTTTTTCCATGACTGAGACGAGACGATGACGAGACGACACCGAGGTTATTAAACACTAACAGTGACGATATCAAACATGCAATATCGTTGATGAAAAATGACGAGACTAAAATGTAGTTTAAAAACATAAAAACTTAACCAAAATCTCTCTTTATTTTTGTCACCTTCCACCTTCTCCTCCCCTCTCTGTCCAACACACACAGTCTATGCGCTGCAGCAGCACTCAGTCCGTCTCTGTCCTTCTTGTCTCACAGATCAGTCCTGACATTTGTGTTACTATAATGCATAAAGTTTGCGGGTCAAGTCGGGTTCGGGTAATGAGATTTCAGATAATGAGAATATAACATTTTATGTTAAATAAGTTTGACTAAAATGACAGAAATGTTCAATATAATCTGATGACTAAACAGGACTAAGATTAAATTAAAAAAAAGTATAAAATATAGTTAATAAATATTAAGAGAGAAAACATTTTGACTAAAATCGAATGACCGGTGACTAAAACTGGACTAAAATGTTTGAGTTGTCGTCGACTAAAACTATGAAGGATAAAAATGAGTAAAATGTGACTAAGCATTTTCATTTTAAGACTAAGACTAAGACTTAATCTAAAATAGCTGCCATAATTAACACTGCCGCCTGAACCAATCACGAGCCGAGCACGGCCGCAACCCGTCAGCCAGAGAGACTCACCGCTGTCAATCATGATGTCTCTTCCTCTTTTTATAGCATCAATAACGAATTAAAACCAAACTTATCAGAAAAACGAACACTTCAGTGTTATAAAACCTTCATAAAATGACAGAAACCATCTTTGGGAAAAATTTTATGTGTACTTTGACTTTTTAGTTTGGCTCATGTTCCATCCATTAACATGGAGAGGGTTGGGATTTATGACTTATACTGCAGCCAGCCACCAGGGGGCAACCCTTTTGGCTTCACTTTTGGGGAGCTGTCATGTCATCCATCTTTATATACAGTCTATTGGTGCCTTCAAATGAAACTCGTGAGCTTGTGTTTACAACATGGGAAATCGTGTACACGATATACTTGGCGTTCAAGTGGTTAAGTCGCGAGAACACCGCTGCTAAACAATGGCAATAATAACGCTATTGTCGCGGTCTAGAAGCCACAGAGGCTAACAATTTAGCAAGTGGGTAACATAACGCAGGAAATGCAAAGGCATAATGACAGAGGAAAAAGATGAGGCCGTTGGGAACATCAACATTTTCCTCTGACATATTATAAAATAATGAAGAAAACCAATATATACGACTAAAATTGCAATATATTCACTCATTATGCAGCTCTGCCATTTCTGACAACGTCACAACTCGTGAACTCTGAGCTTTCAGAAACGTTCCACTTTCGAGGTCGTGACTACCACAAGAGGGGGGCGTTCATATGGACTCTTCTCGTGAACGCGGTAAACACGACCCCATTTGAAGGCACCGTATGGTCAAGCCTATCAAATCCTCACTCAGATGCAAATTATAATTCAGAGATTCTGGACTTGTCTCGGACAAGATGCAACAAATTCAAAATATTTTGTATATGAACCATTTGTGTATGATAATGCCAGACCAAATGTATTGCAGCCACATGAAGGCGGATCTTCTTTTTTTTTCAAGTCTTTGACTGAAATTTCTCTTCATTTTTAAATAAATCTGAGGGATAAGTTAAATCAAACAAAGGTGTCCTCACTAGTCTGGAATTGACCACAACCTAAAGTAATAAATCTACAGCAAATAGTTTTAACAGTTAATCACAGTTAATGGTAGTAAAGTGAGACGACTGTGCAGAAGCGCAACCTGAAAAACAAAAGCTATCGCAGTACATGCATCACTTCATAGCCTGAATCAAACTCTTTTGCGAACTACATTTCAGCACACCCGACTACGTGGACTCACGTTTGTGACACTGGATGACGAGGAGTAAACGCAGAGTACGCTTGTATGCATTTTGTAATTCCTAGTAATAAAAACTTCAACAATAGTCAGTTATAGATGAGCTTGATGTCCTGTACAGACTCATGCTCACGTGAGTTTAACTAAACCTGCGGTCTGTTGTTTGTAGGTGAGTATACTGTATGAACATCATGCAAACATGGTTTACCAGGAAAAACATTCAAGCTCAGACACTTCCGTTGCATGTTAACATTTTAATGATTCCTCCGATTTTTTTGTTTTTAACTACGGCCGCTCTGTGTGTGTTGTGTGTTTTTGCAGAATAGAGCTGAGTGCAGCAGATTTATTTTTTATATGCTTTTAGATGTTTCCTGATCTTCTTCTTTCGTGTACCTGTGTTGCCAACCCAGCAGCAGGCAGCTGCCTCATGGTTTTATTTAAAAACGTCTCACTGTAGTCCTGCTAAAATAATACACACTAATCTTTTTATTTTTTAAGTGCCTGCTTCATTTCAGCCCAACCAAGTCAAGCTGTTTCACCCCCTTTTAGTCTGGTGTAATTGGTTTGAATTGTCTCTATTTATTATGTGGATGACTTGAAAGAAATAAACACTGAAAATGTGCTCAGGTTCCCAGGAGTATCATTCAGTAATGTGTTTAAGAAGAACAATTAGTCTGTGAGGGGGAAAGGGAGAGCTTTAGTAGCTCTGGAAAGAAAGAAAGAATTGATTATTTGGTGTAACTGCTTGTCCACTCATCAAGGCTCCCTCTGCCCTCTTGTGGTGGGAGACAAAACTTCACTCTGGTCTCAGGGCTGAATGAACACACGGTGATGCAAGCATGCAAAACAATTGGTGTTGGCTGGACACACCAAGCTTCAAAAACCTTCAAAGTATGTTTCTGCTGTACTTGGCATCTTTTAATTCTCTTTATTATCCACAATACATTAAAATGAAATAATGTATTTAACACTAGGACACGATATGTATTATGATTTGGCAAAAGTTCACAAAACCACAAAAAAATGTATGTTTATGTTTATATAAAAATTTAAATATATATTGATTAAAATATTCAATCGCGATTAATCACATGATTGTCCATAGTTAATCACGAGTAATCACAAATAAATCACATATTGTTGTATCTGTTCAAAATGTACCTTAAAGCTGAAGTAGGCAAGATTGGAGCAACTATTATTAAAAATAAGTAATTTTTTTAAACGGTCGCTATATCGTGACAGTAGTACATGAAACAGGTAACCTGAAAAAATCATGTGCCTCTGTGTACTCCGGTGCTTCTAACGGCATCTGCAAGATTTCACAGACCGGAGGAAAACAAGCAGTAAGAACTGATCTGAGGTCTGCTGTCCAGCTGCCGTCTATGAGAGCCGGCTGTCAATCACTGGAGAACTCCGACCAAACGGTCAAACTAGGCCACGCTGATCAAATATGAATCAATATTCTGTTACTTTAATGCCTATTTCTAGCCTCAAATGTTTTCAGAATCATCTCGTAGTGCACGGTTTAGCTGTAAAATGAAAAAGTTTGTGACGCCGCTGCCATTGCGAAATCTGGTGAAGGAACGCCAAGTTCCGGTCACATGACCGGAGCACAGCGAATAGGAACGCTCTCTCAATGAAATGACCTGTGATTGGTCAAAGTCTCCCGTCACTGGCTAGATTTTCTAAAGCCTGAAAACAGAGCCATGATGAGGTGCAGAAGTCTGGTTTTCTCTCAGAACACTTGAATTACAATATGCGAAAGGTTATTATGGAATTTTTGCCCAATGATGCCAAAAATATACTGCCTACTGCCACTTTAAAGGGAGATTTCTCAACATGAGAGTGGGCAAATATGCTTGCTTTATGCAAATGTATGTATATATTTATTACTGAATCATAACATGGCAAACTCAAGCCCGACAGGCTACAACAGCTGTCAGTGTGCTGACTTGACTATGACTTGCCACAAAACTGCATGTTATTCACATATCTTGAAGTCAGAGGTCAGGGGACCCCTTTGAAAATGGCCATGCCAGTTTTTCCTCGCCAAAATTAAGCGCAAATTTGGAGTGTTATTTTGCCTCCTTCGCAACAAGCTAGTATAACATAATATACTATATTATGGCTATACATCATATATAGAATTATTATTACTGAGTTCATCATATGTTTTGTAGGTAAAATCTTAATCTGCACTAATAACTACAGCTAAGTAACAATAAGTGCATCCCCCTCTGAATTGTAGTGGAGTAGAAGTATAAAGTAGTATGAAATGAAACTAGAATGGCACTCAGAGAGCGCAGACCTCCGCCAAGCTGCCCGAGTACGATTCCCCCCCCCCCCCCCCCCCTCGCCCCTCTCCGTGCAGCTTGAGCCATCATCCAGGTGTATTGTTGTTTATGTTGAGATCAACACAGCAGAGCAGCGTAAAACACTTCATTCAAACTGGACAGAAACGAAATAAAACTCACATAAACCGTCGTCATTACTATTTCCAACAATCACCAAGTGTGCTTTGGTCGAACTCTAATGTTTAATGTTTAATGTAAAAAAACGCCGAATCTACAGGTTCAAATCCATCGCGGACTTTTGGAGTAATCCTCCAAATGGACAAACCAACAAACAAACCAAAAAAACAACTCCAGTGAAAACATAACCTCCTTGCTAGGCCGCCTGGCCTTGGCGGAGGCAACGAAGTACTAAGTACTTAAGTAGAGTACATAAGTAATTGTACTTAGTTACATTCCACTACTGCACATACAGTGTACATTTCCTCCTCGACACTGAGGATTTAGTCATGCATGTCATCCTTCATTAGCTCGGTACACATGCAGCCTCTGGCTTTATACAGTGTGTTAATGGATCTGCAGAGTGAGCTCATGGCGCTACACTGAATAATTATGTAAAGCCTCTTTAATCAGTCCGATACCCGGCTGTGACATGTTCTGGGCTCCAGTCTTTGTGTGTGCAGTATATCACAATATACTGCATGTATAATAAGGATGATGTCAAGTGGTACATTTCAGCTCCTCATTGGAGGAGGATGCGAGACTTTGGTGTGGCTGCAGACGTGGAAATGAAACCCTATGAAGGGCCTCGGTCACAGCCAGAGACAATCATTGCGGACTGGAGCGCAGACATCACACAAACCTCAGTGGAGTCCATCCTGGGTTAAACTCTCTGGCCTTGGTTGGAGAATGGGTGTTCCTCATACATGAGGTTGTTTTCATCTGCGGATTTTCCCACCAGTTCTGTCGCCTACGTCCTCGCGCTCCACGAGTATTGCCACATAATGGGTCTGGTGATGTTGTAAGGCCTTACTACTACTACTGCTGCTGTATGACTTTCATTCATTTTTAGATCAGTCGACGGCGCGTGCCGCTATGCATCAAAATTACATGGTGCTCTCATTTAACTGAGAACACTTAGTCTGCCTTGAACTCTCTTAGACTTACCAGTCTAAAGTGTACACCCCCACTGTTTCCTGTGCTGCACAAGGCAGTCAAGTCTCTGACTGCCCTCCATCCCTTTATGCCCCTCTCTAATGGCCTTTTGGATACAGAGCTTTGTGTTACCGTGATCTCTGGCGCACTGCGGGGGGCCTCGTCCCTCCATCCCCTCCGCTCCCAAGGTGCTCCCCTGCGTCCAGCCACGCCATTTAAACTAAGAGCCATTATTAATACAACCCTGTGCCCATAATCCATCACATTATATTGAGGTGAGCTTATTGCCTCAGTGTTTTACTGGATTCTTTTACAGCTCACAACCTAACAGAGATTTTTTGTTCACCAACACTAGAATTTGGTCCCTTGATACTTGAAATGTGTCCAGGGCCGGCTCCGGCTCTTGCCCTTTTGGTGCCTTAGGCGAAATTTGGATGTGGAGCCCCCCCGCCCACCACTCTAGGGTTAGCGTTATGGTCCAACCCCCATAGAACCCTAACCCACACACATCAGACATCACAATGGCTTTCAGAAAAAAATTCAGATTTTTATTTTCATTTTTATTTATTATAATATAAATAAACTAGAATGGCACTCGGAGAGCACATACCTCCGCCAAGGTGCGTGACTTTAAAAACAGATCACAACTCACAGCTGGCGGTACCGTGATGTGGTTGGCTTGTTATTAACACGGTGTGTTTCCGTGTAACGTATTGGCGGATGCCTCTCTCATTCAGCAGCCTTGTTATGTCTGTATAACGTTAAACTATGTTGTGTCTCATCCCGTCATAGACGGCCAGCAGCTCCCGCACACACAGCCACACACGTATCGCTCTGCTCTCAGAAGGAGGCGGGGCCACGCGTCATCAACGCGTCATCAACGCATCATCAACGCATCATCAGTTACACTGCGCATGTGTTATACCCTGTGGTCTTAATGCTCAGGCTGATCGGAATCCTTATATTATATATAATATATATATTTAATATAATATATTAAATATTCCTGAATCCGGATCATGATCCGGATCGCCACCAAAATCAAATGGATTGGTCATTGTGCTACACTCTACCCCTCCAAACAATTTCATTCAAATCCATCACGAACTTTTGGAGTAATCCTGCTAACAGACAGACAGACAGACAGACAGACAGACAGACAGACAGACAAAGCAACGCTGGTGAAAACATAACCTCAGCTAACAATTGGTCCCTGATATTGTTGACTTAAAAATGTTTAGTCAGTTTCACTACAATTTACACTTTTGTTAACAAATAAGTGTGCCTGGGCAGATGAAAAAGTGTGAGAAAGAGAGATACAAGGGTGAAAAGTCTATTTATTTATTTAATTGTTAGCTCAATGCAGAAAATGAAGAGGGGGACCCACCGGGGGGCTCCAAATCCAAATTTTGCCCTGGGCACCAAAAAGGCCAGAGCTGGCCCTGTTTTCACTGTACAACCGTAGTAGTTTTAAGCCCAACCATGTTGTTTTTTCCTAAACCTATAAACTATAGCGGTTTTATTGCCTATACTTAAGCAAGTGTTTTTGTTTACTTCACACCATTGGGCATGTGTATACTGCAACTGAAAAGTGACACCGAGGGGTCTGACAAGTGTCAGTATGTCATGAGAACGTGTTGGTTTTGTGGCACAAACGGTTACTGAAAGACATATTTGGATCTTTGATTGATTTACACTTGAACTTGGGATGAAATAATTGCTGTAATTTGGATGAGATGCTGTTTATTCCCCTGCTAGCTGGGTGCTTATAAAGCTGGAATAAGATCATAAACGATGTTCTCTTGCAACTTTCCAATTAGAACAAATTTGGCTGTTTATAAAGTGCTACATTAACTCCACAAATCCCACAATCCACCCAAGTTTTTTTTTTTTCCACCACTGATTTTCTTAATTAGCCATAGGGCTTGTGTGGATGCCAGGAGTGACTAATTCGTAAAGGGAGTAGTAAAAAAAAAAAACAAGTAGGAAATAGGCCAGCAGGATGTGTGGAGGGCTGTGCAGCGTATAAAACATCTGGGCTGCTGAGCGTGCTGTGGCTCCTTCCACTACTGTTGTTTTTTTCTTTTTCTTTTTGTGTTTGTAAAGCAGTGATTCTCAAAGTGGGGTCCATGGCACTTTGTCAGGGGGTCTGTGAAATAATTTGCTATAAATTATAAAATTGTGCTGTATCATTAAAAAGTACATATCTACAGAAGAGGACCATTTGCAGCAACAAAACGAGCGTATTGTGTCCATTACTCCCACGTTAGGCCAATAGAACCACTGATATTGTGACGCACAGCAATAAGTTCATTATTTTTAAGTTGAAGCACTTTAGCAGCTTTAGACTGGTAAGTTTAAGTATCTGAGTTTATTAGGACTATGCCAGTCTTGCTACTGTTCATTCTCTGTATCTTTTTAAGATCAATTCATTAAAATGTAGGCCATAAATGCTGTCAAGTTGAGTCCAAATGTAATTTAAATACAATCGCCCTCTGTTTAAGAGGTATATAAGTGGTATTAACATTCAGTAACATTGCAAATTTCCCCAGATTATCTAATTGTATCTTAAAGCTTCAGTGGGCAGCAATTGTTTGGCATCATTGGGCAAACATTCCATAATAACCTTTCAGCATATTGTAATTCAAGTGTTCTGAGAGAAAACTAGACTTCTGCACCTCCTCATGGCTCTGTTTTCAGGCTTTAAAAAAAAATTTATGATGGTTAGTTTGACCGTTTGGTTGGAGTTCGCAAGTGATTGACTCGTGGGTCTCATAGACGGCAGCTGGACGGCAGACTCCAGATCGGCTCTGATTGGTTGTGTTCCTCCGGTCTGTGAAATCTTGCCGATGCCATTAGGAACACCGGAGGACACAGAGGCACAAGATTTTTTTTTTTTCAGATTACCTGTCTCATGCACTACTGTTCTACTACTGTCTCATACTTGCTCCATTTCTACCCACCGCAGCTTTATCATGATTTAAATTGAAATGTGTTTCTGTTTTATCACTATCAAACAGGTCTGAAGTATTTATGTTAAAGAATTTAAGAATACAAATAGTTCCAATGGCATCTAAGAGTACAAATGGTAGTAAACAATATGCTTAATCTGTGTTACGATTATGAGGGGGTCCTGGGAAAATGTTTTACCCTTTAAGGGTCCCTGGCCCCAAAAAGATTGAGAACACATATCAGTGCCCATATCAGCAAACAATGACCAAAGAGTTTATTCAAGTGTGCTATTATTAGTATACTTCTTTTAAACTTCAAATGAGAGTATACTTTCAGTTTACTTTTTACTTTTACTTATCAGAGATATAATTAACAAAAAGTTTACATACTTGGCTCATACTGACAAGTATACAGAAAAGTCTAAGTATACAGTATAAAACAAGTATACTGAGACTTTTCTGTATACTTGTCAGTATGCTTGTTTTTATAGGCCTACTTGTACTCAATCTATACTTAAGAAAAGTATAAGTAGGCCTACAGAAAGGTACTTGGCTTGTAGTTGTGCTTACTTTTTGATAGAGTAGCCTATTAAAGTGTGTGAGCTGAAATGTCCTAGAACTTTTCTCTGAGTGTCTGCAAGAGGTGCTGTTAGATGACCTTGACCTCCTCAATCCCCCCTTAGAGGGAAGCAAGAGAAAGTGACTTTAAACACAACTCTTTTGCAATTCTCTTAGATGCTTAAATACATTACACTGATCAATTCCATGCAGGCTTATTTTCTGCTCTTTCCTCTGTTTTTTTTTGTTGTATTCTATCCTCAGGCTTTCTGGAGACACATCAATAGCAGCTCACTACGTCACGTAAACGCACCAATCACCGTCTTGTTGTGATTATCCAGAAAGTGAGTTGCGTCTATGATGCGGTGCGTAATTGGTTACGTTGTGTTAAATGCCTCTCCAGCCTCTCCAGTGACTCCCTCCTTCATTACTACTGAGCTCTCCCTCATCCCATTACACTGCAAGCAGAGAGCGAGCTTATTCTGGGACTCTATTCAACTTTCTATTTTAAAGTTTAGTTTAGTTTCAGAGTCATGTTTTGGTCACTGTTGTGCGTAATCGGAGCCTTTGCGTCCGTGCCGGCTGATGCGCAACTCTCCAGCCGGTACACCGTCGGATGTCCCGCTCGGTGCGACAAGTCGATGTGTCCCCGGTTACCGGCGGACTGCCCGGCGGCGGGACAAAGCCTGGACGCCTGCCGCTGCTGCTTGGTGTGCGCGTCCAGCGAGGGTGAAGCCTGCGGCGGACTGGGGAAGCTCGGAGACCCGGTGTGCGGAGACGGGCTGGAGTGCTCGGTGCCCGCCGGGGTGGCCTACACCATCACGGTGAGGAGAAGAAGCAAGAGCGGGGTATGCGTGTGCAAAGCCGGAGAGCCGGTGTGTGGAAGCGACGGGGTGTCCTACCGGAATATCTGCGAGCTGAAGAGGGTCAGCAGCCGGGCGCAGAAGCTCCAGCAGCCACCTGTCCTGTTCATTCAGAGGGGAGCCTGCGGGAAAGGTAACAGCTCCAACCGGACACTACAGGGGAGTTTATGGTAGATGGTTTATCCAACACTATAGGAGGTTATGGTAGATGGTTTATCCAACACTATAGGAGGTTATGGTAGATGGTTTATCCAACACTATGGGAGGTTATGGTAGATGGTTTATCCAACACTATAGGAGGTTATGGTAGATGGTTTATCCAACACTATAGGAGGTTATGGTAGATGGTTTATCCAACACTATAGGAGGTTATGGTAGATGGTTTATCCAACACTATAGGAGTTTATGGTAGATGGTTTATCCAACACTATAGGAGGTTATGGTAGATGGTTTATCCAACACTATAGGAGGTTATGGTAGATGGTTTATCCAACAGTATAGGAGGTTATGGTAGATGGTTTATCCAACACTATAGGAGGTTATGGTAGATGGTTTATCCAACACTATAGGAGGTTATGGTAGATGGTTTATCCAACACTATAGGAGGTTATGGTAGATGGTTTATCCAACACTATAGGAGGTTATGGTAGATGGTTTATCCAACACTATAGGAGTTTATGGTAGATGGTTTATCCAACACTATAGGAGGTTATGGTAGATGGTTTATCCAACACTATAGGAGGTTATGGTAGATGGTTTATCCAACAGTATAGGAGGTTATGGTAGATGGTTTATCCAACACTATAGGAGGTTATGGTAGATGGTTTATCCAACACTATAGGAGTTTATGGTAGATGGTTTATCCAACAGTATAGGAGGTTATGGTAGATGGTTTATCCAACACTATAGGAGGTTATGGTAGATGGTTTATCCAACACTATAGGAGGTTATGGTAGATGGTTTATCCAACACTATAGGAGGTTATGGTAGATGGTTTATCCAACACTATAGGAGGTTATGGTAGATGGTTTATCCAACACTATAGGAGTTTATGGTAGATGGTTTATCCAACAGTATAGGAGGTTATGGTAGATGGTTTATCCAACACTATAGGAGGTTATGGTAGATGGTTTATCCAACACTATAGGAGGTTATGGTAGATGGTTTATCCAACACTATAGGAGGTTATGGTAGATGGTTTATCCAACACTATAGGAGGTTATGGTAGATGGTTTATCCAACACTATAGGAGGTTATGGTAGATGGTTTATCCAACACTATAGGAGGTTATGGTAGATGGTTTATCCAACACTATAGGAGTTTATGGTAGATGGTTTATCCAACAGTATAGGAGGTTATGGTAGATGGTTTATCCAACACTATAGGAGGTTATGGTAGATGGTTTATCCAACACTATAGGAGGTTATGGTAGATGGTTTATCCAACACTATAGGAGTTTATGGTAGATGGTTTATCCAACAGTATAGGAGGTTATGGTAGATGGTTTATCCAACACTATAGGAGGTTATGGTAGATGGTTTATCCAACAGTATAGGAGGTTATGGTAGATGGTTTATCCAACACTATAGGAGGTTATGGTAGATGGTTTATCCAACACTATAGGAGGTTATGGTAGATGGTTATGATGGTCGTGGTATGATGATTATTTGGAATACTTTATGCTGAGTCTTATTTATAACATTTTCTATGTAGATGAATAATAAAAAAGAAATAATAATATATCCACAGAGCTTTTAGAAAGCTGCCAAATAAAAGTATGGCTTTTCCTAAAAAGAAAAACAAAATCTGATAGTGAATTTTCAAGATTTTGAAGGTTCCAAAATTAATATTTTGTTTATCTCTGTGGAAGATATCTGACTGTTTGGTTCCCACTTCTAACAAGGTGTGACATCTAGTGGCTGAATGTTATCAATAGCACCTTTAAACTATTGTGAAACAAACTTTAAGATGTCCTTTTCGCAGGAAAGGTAACGCTCAAACCCAACACTAATGGAGGTTATGGTAGATGGTTATGATTGTTGTGGTATGATGATTATTTGGAATATGCTGAGTCTTATTTATAACATGTTTATGTAGATGAATAATAAAAAAGAAATAATAATATATCCACAGAGCTTTTAGAAAGGTGCCAAATAAAAGTATGGCTTTCCCTAAAAAGAAAAGAAAAAAAATCTGTTAGTGAATTTATTATTTTAAAGGGACTGTTTGTGACTTTCAGAAATGCTTGTTAACAGCGACACCTGTGGCTGTTAAGTCAACGAAAGTCAGCGTCGGGCTCGCGCTTGCTCGCTCTAAATATACATGAACGAGCTTCGCTCAAAACAGTGAGGCGACACACGTCAGCTAAAACCACAAGATACCTGACGTTTGGTTCCCACTTCTAACAAGGTGTGACATCTAATGGCTGAATGTTATCAATGTTATCAATAGCACCTTTAAACTATTGTGAAAAACACTTTCAGATCTTTATGTCAGTCACATCATATCCAGATTGGCTAAAGTGTCATTTCCACCTTCACTCTTCTCAACATGACCCCTCGAGTCCTCACTGCTGGACGTCTGTGGTTTTGAACCACACACACAGATGTTAGAGCTTCAAGCTGCATTCAGTGGCACACAATCCCCATGTGTTTAGGACAACAAGAGCCAGCATTCATTCAGCTGTGTTTCCCTCTTGTTCCTGCATTATAATTAGACTCCATCACAGAACTGTTTTTTTACTTTTGCCCTGGTTATGGGCTCTAACCCTGATGTAAAGCTCGACCGTAAGCCGTCACATGGCTCTAATCCGTTTGATTGTTTTACACAATACAGTTCATGCCAGTGCAGTCTGCAGTATAGCTGAGCAGAAAGGAATTTCCAAAGCCTGATAAGTAGGATGGAGGCCAGGGACGAGTCTAGGATCAGACCTTTAGGGTGGGCTCAGCCCTTAATGAGAATGTGACATGTGTACAGTCAAGGGCGTAGGTTTTGTTTCAACATTAGGGTGGACACATATTAATTTTCCTGTAGATAAACGTTTTTCATTAAATGTTATCCCGTTATAACCTATATCTATGGTAATAACGACCACTCTGCCCCGTTCTCTGTCAGAACTTTTAGCAATTTCATTTGCTAATGTCTCAACTTACTAGTTTTCAGCCTGCGCCATTAGGAAATTCACTACCTACATCTTCTTCTTCTTCTTTGTTTTTACTGGCAGACTGCCAACGTTAAAGGTGCATGCCACCCTACTGTAGCGGAGTGTGTAACATCATGACTTTATAGAGAAAATGGTTATTAAACCTGTTTAAACAGGCCCTTTGAACCTGTAATTGTGTCTCTAACAGACGAGTTTGCAAAATCTAAAAATAATTTCAGAAAACGCTCTCTCTCTCTGAAATGACCTGTGATTGGCCAAAGTCTCCCGTCATGGGCTAGATATGTTAAAGCTTGAAAACAGAGCCATGAGGAGGTGCAGAAGTCTAGTTTTCTCTCAGAACACTTGAATTACAATATGCTGAAATGTTATTATGGAATTTTTTGCCCAATGATGCCAAAAATATTCTGCCTACTGCTGCTTTAAAACATCATATGAAATATCCAGGAATGAAAAAGCACACACGTGAGGCTACAGGTGGTAGAGACATTGTATCTGTTGTGTGTGTGCGCATGTGTTTTACATGTGTTTATCTGAAGTGTGCGCTACATCTGCATATCTTCAGCTTCAACACCTGCTGCCTCGAAGACCTAGCTCGAAGCTTGGAAACTTACCTCCTCCCAAAACCCCCCAAACTCCTTCCTCTGTCTTCTTTCTGTCTCTCTGTGTGTCTCTCTCTCTCTCCCTCCCTCTCTGTGTTTCTGTTGTCCCTCATAAATCACACTTCACAGTCACATGAAGGAATGCCTGGCGCTGATTCAAAGCCATAATTCCTCCTCCCGTTGAAGACGGTTTAAAACAGGCAGGAGTCACCGAGGAAAACACCAAATTAGCAACCCGTATTTTGGGGAAAAGGTTTACATGTACATCAAGAGCACGTGTGGGCGCGGCTGTATTGCAACATTTGTTTGTCAGTCGTGTAAGCAACTTAAATAGTTAACTCCTGCCTAGGCAGCTAACCATGTCTGAAGCAGAGCAAGACTGCGGTGAGTGGTGTCATTGGTTTTCCAAGGCACCCAGGGAAAATTTCCCCAGCTGCAATAAAACGAGTCATTTGATGAATCAGGTGTCTACGCTGATGGTGAATAATGCTGCGTGTAGTAGCATCTCTCCTGGTTTAAATTCACTTTAACATAAGGCTGTAGAATTGGACTTGACACTGAAAAAGAAACTCAACCCCCTCTGAGCGCCTCCTGCAACTTGGCCCCATGTTAAGAAAACATATGCAAGTACACTTTGCATGATGTCATTTCATGTCTGGACGGTAAAGACGTTGATTATGCAAGTTGTTCGTTTTGGCAAGGAAAATTAGGTCAAATATTTCTGTCACCTTGGGGTTATATTTGTTTAAAATGACCCACTTTTTTGATGTGTTTGGCATTTTCAAGCCTTTATTTATAGTGATAATGGAGAGACTGACAGGAAAAATGTTGGGATGACATGCAGGACATTGACGTTGCATGCGTTGCGTACGCCCCAAATTACCAACTTTCTTACACAGAACTGCATACAGGGGCCGCTGAAACAACCTAAACATTTGTGAAGAAGCGAATAAAGGTGTGAGTATGCAGATGATGCTTGCGGTACTTGATCTGTTTAGAGTTGAATCCAACTGTAAAACCAATATTAGTTTGTAGCTGCTGAGTGACCAACGCATTCTCATCCCAACTCGTCACATACTGACACTTTGTCAGACCCCTCTGTATCGCTCTTTGTGGTTGCAGCTAACACGTGCTTAAAGCTTCAGTAGGCAGAACGTTTTTGGCATCATTGAGCAAAAATTCCATAATAACCTTTCAGCATATTGTAATTCAAGTGTTCTGTGAGAAACAGTCAAACTAGGCAGCGCTGATCAAATATGAATCAATATTCTGTTACTGTAATGCCTATTTCTCTCCTCAAATGTTTTCAGAAACATCTTGTAGTGTACTGTTTAGCTGTAAAATGAGAAAGTTTGCAGCCATGTTGAGATCAGTTGAGGAAATACCAAGCACCGCCCACCAGCCGGAGTACAGCCAATAGGAACGCTCTCTCTCTGAAATAACCTGTGATTGGTCAAAATCTCCCGTCATGGGCTAGATTTTTTAAAGCCTGAAAACAGAGCCATGAGGAGGTGCAGAAGTGTAGTTTTCTCTCAGAACACTTGAATTACAATATGCTGAGAGGTTATTATGGAATTTTTGCCCAATGATGCCAAAAATTTGTTGCCTGCTAAAGCTTTATAACTACAGCACCACACTCGTTTACATTGTAGTTAATGGAAAGCCTGATGTGTCTCCTACCGACACTAAAGGGTGCTTTAAGCGTTAGTATCACATGCCAATGACCGTGACAAAGCGTTGGTATTTGATGCCCTGGGAATGGAGCGACTGTACTGCTGCAGCTGATATTGCAGAATGCACTCTGTGACTCCGGCTAGTGACATGTGCTGAATATGCACATTCTTCCCCGACTTAACTCAGCCACTCATTATATTAAAAGATCATCGTTGTGCGTGTCTTTTCCCTTTTTTTTTAATTTGTTCTCTCAGTCTGTCTCTGCTCCTGTTTCTGCACGTCTCTCTGTCTGTTTTTCTCATCTATCTTCCTTCCTGTTCACGATGCCTGCAATTCTTCTTGTCATTATTTCTTCATTTCTCTTTGTGCTGCATCCTCTTTCATAGACATACTTTGCTCTTATATGCTCTTGTGTATCTCATCTATTTCTGACCACAACATGTTTGTATGTCCTCTTCCCCAATGTCACACTGATAAGGCAAACAAACCTGATCCGTCTTCCCAAACCCACCATACCTCCCGTCTGCTTTGTCTGCCAGTATAGTCACTCTTTGAAAATGATAAATTTGCATTTTTTCTGTACATTTGACAGTGGGTCTGAGTATCTTCTTGTCCTAATTCATGTCTTCTTACCTTACTGTTACTATGCTGCTAAAAGTGTCTCCTCACTTACTCAGACCAAGCCCCCAGGAAGAGCATAGGGATTTGAAGCAAATTTTTGTAGTGGCCAAACGGTGGAATTACAACCTATGTGTCCATCACGTGATGCCATTGGGCCCAAAAAGACTTTTTCCCATAGACTAACATTGGGAAAGATACGTCTGTAACTCAGTGGATATATATATTTTTTTAAGTAAATCAACTTTCCAGTGTTAACACTTGAATAGCCCTTATTTAAATCATTGGGTCCTAAAAGCTGTAAAATGCACTAATAGTTATTTCCCTTCCTCCGTTCATGTGAATGAGACCGAGACCGAGGCTGGAGCGAGGGCTGAGAGGCAGGGGTTAAAGGAAACGTTATTGCGCCTGCTCTATGGGCCCAATGGATGCAGAAGATCGCCGGGTGATCCAGGTACTTTATCACTCGGCAGTCGAGCCATTTTGGCTTCATGCGCCACTGAGCAACTCCCATAGGAATGAACGGCAGCCTGCTTCCAACGCTGTATCCAGTTCTCTTTATAGATCCATGACTCAGATGTGTGTGTTTCTGGTTGTATTGTGTGCTGCCAATCTTGGGTGAAGTCCCTAACTAAAAAAAGATCTTGGAGTTAGAATTGGGTCAAATTGTAACAAAATTAGACTTGGAAAAATGAGGTTAGATCGAGTTACTCACACAGTTGCACAGTAGGTCATATAGTGTTGCCAATACGTCATTGTAATATTTTAAACAGCAGCAACTGTATATCTTCTTAACTTCAGAAAAGCAGCCTCATCAAAACTAAATGAATCCTGACGTTACACTTTACTGCCCTAACATTCACATCTGTTGAGTCTTTAAAGATGTGTATTGAGCCAAAATCAATGGCTTACTGTAAATAATTTTATATAATAGTATAAGGGACCGTGGTTGTCATGATTCTCAAAACTTTACCCTTTTTACCAAAAGAAATATTTGCTTCCATTTCACACATTTAACATAAGCCTGGCTCTGGTTTGCCCAGTGTGTCAGTGCATGAAGAAGAGGAGCTGGCCTTACTGTATTCACATCTAGTTTTTTCTAGTCTGGGGAATAAGAAAAAAACTGCTTCCGCCTGCAGGCGCCTATAAAACAGTGGGTGCTATGTATGGGAAAATTGAAAAAGAAAAGAAGCTGAGATCTTGAGCGGGGACCCGTGTGGTGAAGGTCAATGTGTAGAGACAGGAGGGGGCAATGGGTGTACGGAGTGATGAGGATAGGGGGCCTTTGAGTGTGTGTGTGTGTGTGTGAGAGAGTGAGAGAGACAGAGAGAGATGCCTTTATGTGAACTTTCTTTTTAAAATGTTGTGTCTGAATGGTTCCCGTCACTGAATGCTTGATTAGACTCCAGGAATAATCTTTTAGACATTTGATTATTGTTAACTGATCTAATAAAAGATTAGATCCTTTAGGTTAGAACCTAATGAAGCTAGGATAAAAAGTCAATGTGGGGGAAATCTTTACTTTATTTGACTAAAACTTACTTAAGTTATTGCAGAGTAGGAATTTAATCAAGACTATATAGTCTTGAATCACTTTTTCATCTTTCTCCTTCATCACCTCTGTGCAATGGTATGGTCTCCTTAAAAATGTACTCCCCATCACACACCATCAGTCAATGCAATACCTACTGCTCTGCCTCCCAGTAGAGTGGGTTATCCACCAATCTCAGGGTTGGTTCTTCGATCCCCTGTTTCCCCAGTTCCTTTTGTCCACATGTCGAAGTGCCGAAGACACATTGAACTCAAATTGTCAATTGTCAACCGCAGACCAATCTCTAAATTGAGTGCCATCTCCAAAATATTGGAAATTGTGGTAGTTGAACAGCAGTTATGTCTAGGAGGACCACGATACGTTCAAAATCACAGCACTGAATAAACACTATCAAGTGATATTTGCATGTGTACTGATGCTACTGAGTCCTGTTTATCACAGCATTACCATTGATAGTCTCAAGTGCTGACATCACAGGGGATTTTAGCCTCTGTAAGGCATTTGGTCTTCCTTTGCACGTCTTTGTTGTGGCGTCCCTCAGGGCTCAATTCTTGGCCCAGTATTGTACTCTGAGTCAATTTGGACCGAATCACCCGTAGTTTTGGTTGCATTTTCCTCTATTGTTATGTAAAGGCTAATGTGTCTCTCCTCTAATGTAAAACAATTAGACAGACTAACTGACTGACAGCTTGGCTTGGTTTTACAAGGGTGCTTATCTGCTATTATTACCAATTGGATGGTGAACAACTTTCCTCAATTAAATCACAATGGAAGCCTTTAATGTATTAATAGCATCGCATCACTGAGCTTCGGGCCACTTCTTTCCTATATACAGTGATATTCTTAGAACAAGTTAATTTTGATCGCTTTGTTATCTTGTTCCTGTTTTACTGAGTTTGAAATAGACTATTTCCAAATGACTCAGTCAATTATTCATGCCTGTCTGTAACTTGCTCACATGTTTAAATGAATAATCAAACTGCAGCTGATGAAATACAACTGTTAAAATAGAGGATTGCTAGAAAAAACCTTCTTGTACAGAAGGGCCTTGCTGTCTTTTTATTTGTTCGGTTTAGTCCTGTTTATATATGATGATATATATGACAAAATCATATAAAATGGGGGTATGTGGTCTAATTTGGGTCAGTTTAGGGGTCCTTGAAGTTAAAAAGTTTGGGAACCACTGCTCTATTCGATATCCAGAGCACTAAGCAGCAAACAATAGGCCTATTTGCAATGTAAAGATATAGAGGAGTAATATCTACCTGAGCAGAGAATGAAGTCGCTCTTCCTCTGTCTGTGTTGTAATCCCAGTTTCTCTGTGCTTTTGTTGATATAGCTGGGCCGACTGCGCATGTCTTTTAGTGCATGTGAGCATGCCCCACTGGCTAGCTCACGGTCACCGCTTTGCACTGCTTGTCATGTGGCGGTTAGAGCTGATATCTGTGTCCGTACAACGGCGCTGGCGCGGAAGTGTACCACCCGCCTTTCAGTTCCCCCCCAGGTAAATACTGTTAGCTCTGTCAGCACTATAATATCCACATTTAAATATATAATTCTTGCACACAGTGGAAAGCCAGTTATCTGTCAACTATATATATACTGTATATAAATATATATTTGATGCCTGCGGCTAAGACCTTTTAGAGTCAGCCTCTGGCAACAATTCAATAGATGGAGAGATGTTATGAAAACAGCAATATGTGGATTAGACAATAATCAGAAAGCTTTACATGCAGACTTTCTCTCCACACATCAGTGACATTCAGGAGTTCAAAGTTAAGGATGAATTAGCAGGTTTGGGCATTTAAGGAGACATCTGCTCGTAAGTCAACTTAATTGTACAACAGTAAAGCCTTTCTAAGCTTAGTTCAGCAGTGAAATAATCTCCCAAAGTGCATAAATCAGACAACAATGGCTTGGCTGGGCTCTTTAATGTAACTGCACTGTGCACAACATCTGATTCACGATTTCCCATCTCCGGTAACTCGTCACCAATGGGCCTATAATTCTACTATCATCACATGGCGTTGCAGTTGTAGCAGTGTGTCTCTGGAAATGAATTTTCCCCGTGTGTGTGAGGAGGCAGCCCTCATCGTAACAATGTAAAGTGAAAGAGACTGAAAGCCTGTATGGACGCTCCAGAAACAACACAGGTTCTGGACACTGGGCCTGCTCTCTCTAACTGTAATCCAATCAGAGCTGACCACGAACCCCCCCGGGCGTGAAGCAAGCATGGGGAAAATTACTGCAGTCTTGCCATTACTTCTTTTTCTTACTCTGGTGAGAATCTTGTGAGACATTTATTAGATTTAATGTTTGATTTGTAGCGTTAAAGTTCAACAGGGATGTGAAGGTTTGGAGAAAAGTGGTTCCATTGGTTTATGACCATCCTCTTTTTTTACTAGCGGCATGGCTCCCAACAACTATTAGATTGAAATACATTTTTGCACAGACATTCATGCTTCCCAGATGATGAAACCCACTGACTTCGGTGATCCCCTAACTTTTCCTCTAGTGTCACCATGAGGTTGACATTTTGGGCTCTTAGAGAAATGTCTTGACAACTATTAGATGCAATTTGGTACAGATAACCCACAAACTGTGTATAAGAAGTGGACAGTCACTGTGACGTCAACCTTTGGTTTGTGGACTGCTGTTTTGAAGCCTTGAGTTCAGCATTTTGACCATTGCCATCTTGATTTTTGGCTGTCGCCATCTTGGTTATTTGCAACCAGAAGTGACACAAGAGGGTGGAGCTAAGTACAACCGAACACTGAATAAGACATTTTTTGGAGACCAAAAAGCTTACAGTTAACTTTCATCAACTGAAAATACACTCTGAGAGGGTTAAAGTTCAAAGACGAAAACACAGACAACTCCCAGACCGCTGTGGTAGCCACCTGTCAATCACAAGGTAACCACGCGCTAAAGCATACCCTGCTTTATAGTCTATTTGACTCTAAATGGGACCATAATTCACTAAATGAACATCATGCTGTATTGAAGAAGACTTGAAACTAGCGATTGAGACCATAATCTCATGATTACAATGTTTACTGAGGTAATAAATCAAGTGAGAAGTAGGGTCATTTTCTCATAGACTTCTATGCAATCTGACTTATTTTTGTAACCAGAGGAGTCGCCCCCTGCTGGCTATTAAAAATAATGCAATTTGGAAGCACTTCTGCATTGGCTTCACCATTCAGATCTCAGAGTTGCCCACTGAGATAACCAGAGGATGAAACCAGTGGCTTTGGTTTTCCCTGACTTTTTCTGTAGTGCCCCTCAGCAGGTCAAAGTTTTCAGCTATCCTGTGAAGTATCTCAACATTTAGTGCCCAATGGATGTATCCTTTGACTTTTCCTGTAGCGCCACCATGAGGTTCACATTAATGGTAAAATTTGGTTCATTCATGTCCCTCTCAGGATGAATTTGAATCACTTTGGTGATCAAATACTTTGGTTTACAGCCAAATACCTGCAAAACTTCTGAGATTTCCATCAGTCTTAGCTGTACTTTGTGTTAATTCGCTAATAAGCAAATGTTAGAGCGCTACCCACTAACCTAATTGGTGAACATGGTTATCACATCAGCATGTAAGCATTGTCATTTGGAGCATGTTAGCCCTCAAAGCACCACTGTGCCTATAAGTACAGCATGGTGGTAGATGCTTAGTCTTGCAGATGGATAGACAGACAGAATTTGTCTGACAGTTTTAGTGATCATATAACACCAGAATTTTTCCCCTGCGGGTTGACAAATGTTTTCATACTGTATAATTTAGTGGCATTCAGTACGGCAAGATGGTGCTCATTCCATGCTTGTGTTAGCTTAAATGCACCTCAAGTGGAAAAGTCTCTTTCTCTTTCCTTAACCCTTCGCTGCAATCAGTGATATCCCAGAGCTTATGGGCTTTTGACTTTCACAAAATCTGTCCTCTAGGAGAACGTAATGACTGAAAAATGTCCTTGTGAGACAAAATAGTTTGAGGTTCATGGTAAAATAAGGGTTTAGGCATGGAAGGATGAAAAGCACAGAGGGAAAGGTCTTGATTCATAGCTTTGGTTAAACTGTCTCCTGGGTAGACCTTAATTACCAGGTAAATCAGTCAGCATTTCCTGACTTGCCCTGGATAGATGGTGGTGGGATGGGTGATTCAGTGAGTTTGGCAGTCCTCATACGTACACTGTCAGACAGTGTGTATATGTGTGTGTGTGAGTGAGTGAGTGGTATTATACTTCTGAGGAGCAGTTTGGTCTTAACAAAAGATCTGTTGATGGTTAAAGAGTTTAGAGTCTGTTTATACAATCAGCCGTGGGTTAAGATAAGAGTAAAGGTCAAGGTCAAGTATTTATTAGTGAGTTTTACGGCCAGGGTTAAGAGTTTGTAAATGAGTGTGTGTGTGCATGTGTGTCTGACCTGACCTAGACGGTCTCAACCGCATAAGAACTGCCATCTTCTCTTTTCCCCTCTGTGTTATGATAATGGGCAGTTTTATTTGTTGGTTTTCTATTCTCAACACGGCTCTTACATCATGCAGTATTTCAGTGCATCTTTTGTTTGCTTTTACTCGTCTCACATCCTGACGTACGTGCGTCTGTGTGTGTGTGTGTGTGTGTGTGTGTGTTGTATTTCCAGCTCAGGACAACCCAGACAGCCCAAGACACAAATACAACTTCATCGCCGACGTGGTGGAGAAAATTGCTCCGTCTGTGGTTCACATTGAACTTTACCGCAAGTAAGAGTCGTGCACCTGTGTGTGTGTGTGTGTGTGTGGGACAGATTGAAACACACTAGAATTTACAGCCCACCTGTGTACTTTCCCAGACCACACCAGTTGTTACAGCACCTTATTCTCCACTTCAGTCTTTCAACGTCTTTTCTTTTCAGCTTTTATGCTCTTTTATCTCTGCTCCTCGTCCTTCTTTGACACCTCAATTCTTCGTCTCCGTCGCATCTGTCACTGTAGCTTGTAAAGTGGTTCTTTGAACGTCTGCCGCTCTCTGATTTCCACGTTTCCATCTTTCCCTCACTCAGATCTGTCCCTTTTTCTTCCCTCCTCCTCTGTTGCTGCCTCAGGTTGACTTGAAAGCTGTTTTTCCTTGAGGTTGTGCTGTATATTAAGTCTGCAGTGTGTGTTTGTTTCCTCTCACTGTTTTTATGTATATTTAATCTCCCCGGCTCACCTTTGAGTGCTTACCTGCCTACTGTTTATATATTTACCTCCTGCACTCAAATGCTTTCAACTCACTTTTCTTTCAAATCCCGAGTGTTACACTGCTGTTACATCATGCATTGGTTTAGCTGTTTTCTCAGTTTGTTTTTCTAGAAGAAGAGACCTGTTGAAGGAGTGAAGAAGTGAATAGAAATACTTTAATCCCCTCCTCCTCCCTCCCACAGGATGACCTATTCCAAGCGGGAGGTGGCCGTGGCCAGTGGTTCTGGCTTTGTTGTGGCAGAGGATGGCCAGATAGTGACCAATGCCCACGTCGTGGCAAATAAGCACCGGGTGAAAGTGGAGCTGAAGAGCGGCGGCACCTACGAGGCCAAAATCAAAGACGTGGACGAGAAATCGGACATCGCCCTCATCAAGATCGAAGCACCGGTCAGTCAAAGTACCACACAGTCAGAAGAAGTCAGTAAAGTGACAGAACTAGTAGTGGCAGTTAGAGACATCTAGAAAGTGAAATGTTGATCAAACTAAGAGCTTGAACATGTTTTCTGTTCGCTTTTGTTTTATTGCCTATCTCAGCCAGGTCTCCCTTAGAGGGGGTGATTACCTTGGGTTAGCATCGACTAACTAAGACTTTACACACACCCCGTTGTATAAAGGCCTTAAGCGTAATACTCGCCTGTGAATATTACCTTATATGTCTAGGGCTTTTAATGTGAAGGCCCAGACACACCAAGTCGACATCAAAGAACTAGCGGCGATGAAGGCCGAGAACGGTGGATCTGGTCTGCGAAGCCTTTGTCAAGGTTGAAAGGAGTAATGAAGTTTGCCGTCTTGGTTCAGACTACGTGTTGTTGTTTCATAAATATAGGCACCACTCAACCCGTTCTGCACCACGTGACTGGTTGATTCCTTTATTCCCTTTTATTGCCATGTAATATTCGCATTCTGTGTGAAAGTACTCGTGACAAAAACAACAGTTTCAAAAAAATATATTGACGTTATTGTTACCTTCTGCTTCCAGTGTTTATGCTAAGCTAAGCTAATCGCCTCCTGGCTCGTGCTCCATAATCAGCATACAGACATGCGAGTGGTATTAATCTTTTCATCAAAGTCTTAGCTGGACAGTGAATAAGGGTGTTTACCAAAACCATTCCTTAAAAGAGATATAATTTGTCTCATTGAGATGTGATTAGTTTAATTAAGGCTGGATAAACAGGCTTATTAGAGGATACATTTCCTCCACTTTCCCACTAAACTTTCCATCACTTTTCTAATTCCTCCCCTTGTTGTTTGGTTCTTGACCCAAAGAATTACATTTACTCATCATGTCTAGTCACAACCACCAATGCACGTCACAACAAAACCACCATTTTGGCCATCCTCCAGCATGAGAACAATAAACGTTGCTTTCACAAAGTAGCGTTTTTTCAAAGATGTACAAGTCAATTGGAATGAGAACATTTGCAAAGGTACTCTTGACAAAGTTCTGTGCGCTCTCAACCAATGCAACAAGATCAAAACATTGATTCCTGTTTTGTAATTAAACTGTCTGGAGATTTGACGGCTGGGGGATTGAAGTCTGGCATGAAAGTTTTCTAAATCTAGATTATTCCGAGTGCAAGTGAAGTAAAGTGAGAATGCAGCTGCAGCCAAATGGGTCTTTAAAAAACAGCTGGCTGGCAGTCGGTCCAGATCCTGTTGGTGTTCAGACACGACAGGCTGCAAAAACAACCGACAGATATTACAAAACTCTCCTCACGAGCAACTTGCAGAGACTATCCCGACCTGTGGCCAGTTTAACTGAAGAGTTGAATATCTTTCTACACTTTGCTTCACAGGATATTTCCTACAGTTTTGTCCCTTGTTCCCTCCACGTCCCTATCTGTCTCTGTTTGTTTCTCCGTCTACTGGACTAAAGAGATCCAAGCTAGCGTGGCAGAGATCCAGGGTGTCATAACAGAGCAGAGTGCATTATGGAACTCACTCTCATGGCTGGGTGACACAGCTGAATAGATGTTCATGACGGAAACACAAGGTGGATTACAAAGACCTTCAAACCTGAAAAGAGTTGAGTTGAAACATTCTGGTGTTTTGTTCGGCCGACAATTTTGAGCGAAGAATGCACAGAAAAGAGCAGTGACAGACGCCTTGTTTTGATTCATCCTATAATAAAAGCTGTTCCGTCTGTTGATGACAGGCTGATCTTCATGCGGGGGATTTGTTTGCATCACATGCTCAGTGTGTACAGCCTTTGCAGATTGCTGCAGATTCAGGAATCACTGAAGCATGAAAAATACCTTGTTGTGCTGCTCATCAACAATATATGCTTCATCATTGCAGAAGTCTTTTTATACAGTGCATGGAGAAATATTTTCCACCTTTCACCAAAATGACACCATGACTTAAGGAGAACCTATTATGCTTTGGTGGTTTTTCCCTTTCCGTTAGTGTGTTACTTCAGGCCAAAGGGAGTTACTCTCCTCCACAGAAACACTGCTCCTGAACTGCCTGAAACACCTTGCTTGAAGTCCTGCCTTTTCTTCCGTAATGTGGTGATGTCACCAAGTAACACACTTTGCCTAGCAGCTAGTTAGGGACGGCCTCAAACAAAGCTAGTCAGAGCAGAGCTGAAGCGGAGTCCGAAAAGTTTGGTTCGGTTGACCAATGACAACAGAGTGGTGGCAGGAGCTCAAACAGTGTTTCAGACAGAGGATGAAAAGAAGTGCTGCAGCATAGCCGGTATGAGAAAAAAAAGCATTTTTGAACATTAAAGCATGTAAAACATGTTCCAGTAGGAACCCAAAAGACAAGTGTACAAGTATGCACCTGAAAATAAGCATAATAGGTCCTCTTTAACTGGTTGGTAAACAAAATGTGTTTGTAATAAAGCAGGTCAGTTGTAATCAAATGACAGCCAGATGTTTCCAGGGCGTCATACTGGTAGAAAACACACTCACCATCATGGGTATGCTTGTTGTGATAAAGGGTGTAAGTCATTGTGTGACGTCGGAGCAGGTCATCCAGGCCATGAGTCAGTGATGAAGCCCCAGAAGACATGTGGTCTCTTTGGACAGGCAGATGGAACTGGCATTCCTGCTAATGAAGGGAGGTTGGCATGTGTGTGTGTGTGTGTGTGTGTGTGTGTGTGTGTGTGTGTGTGCGTGTGTGCGCGTGTGTGTGTGTGTGTGTGTGTGTGTGTGTGTGTGTGTGTGTGTGTGTGTGTGTGTGTGTGTGTGTGTGTGTGTGTGTGTGTGTGTGCGTGTGTGTGTGTGTGTGTGTGTGTGTGCGTGTGTGCGTGTGTGTGTGTGTGTGTGTGTGTGTGTGAGTGTGTGTGCGTGATGTGGAACCAGTGAGAGTTAATACAGGGCAAAATTAGAGGATGCTATAGAGGGTTATAATGAGAGAGTAGGAGGGCGTGCAAACTTGTCATTTTGGATTACATTTAAAAGGGAAAGTATAGTCATCCAAACCTATAGCTACAGGGTATTTAATTTCAGCACCCAAGAGTAATAACTGTAAATTCCAGCTTTGAAATATTCTTCCTTTATTCAAGGACAGTTCACTGAATTGTATAATTAACAGATTGCTGCCAAAGCAAGTCTCAAATAAAATCTGGAGTCCAAGTCAAGTTACAAGTCTTCATAAGCAAATTACAAGTCAGTTGTCTGTCTATCGCGTTAGCTCTGACAGCCCTACTTTTTACACATAAAAACATGAAAACATATGATGTGATGCAGTAGCATCATAGTAATATACCCATTAGTATACAAAGTATGTAAAATTAGATCCACATTGACGACCTACAGCGTTAAAATGCTCTTACATGAATTTGTCAGTGATTAAAACGAATAATATAATATTCTTACTTAAGTAACATTTTGAATGCAGGACTGTTTACTTGTAATGGAGTATATTTAGAATGTGGTATATGTACTTTTACCTAAGTAAAGGATCTGAGTACTTTCACCACTGGAAACAGAAATGGACGCTCAAGTGAAAATAAAATATTAAATGAGCACACAAATATCTTTTCATCTCTAGGTTGAGGAGATTTTCAGATTAGAGTTTTAGTTTTTATAGAAATTGTCCTCAAGCATAAATTGGGCTGTTTTATAGCAAAATTACCATATGTGATTTTATAAATTCATATCCTGACTGGTGCTGAATATGTATCTTTAATCTTCCATCTGCTCCTTACTTTACTTTTCCTCATCGCGTTCTCGCTGTTAAATAAAAGCTGAATGCTGTTAATGTCAGCACTCCAGAAGCAGATAATCAATAAACAATTGTACAAGTTTATGAGTGAGAAAGTTTAAAGTTAGGTTTTCCCTGAGTGTAAAGAGTCGCTTCTGTCTCATTTTTCTTCCCTTTCCTATGTGAAATTGGAGTTTATTGGTAGCGAGACCCAGTCCGTTCTCTGGGCTGTGGTCTACCCCTCAGCTCTGGGGAATACATTAGTCCGTCTACAGCAGCTGGAACTTCAGAGGGGAAGGGGATGGGGAAAGAGTGCCGTACTCACTTGTTCCTGTGTAGAGTATGGGGGGAAAAGAGAAAGCAAGAGGGACAGAGAAAGAGCGAGCGATGTGGTCAAGGCCTGGAAAATGGATCCATATGTCTGGAGAACAATGTGAGCTTATAGGCTAATGAGTGCATTGTGTGATGTGGCAACAGCACAATAATGATAGAACTCATTGTGCTTCAGCTTTTACAGCGAAATGCCTCTCATTAACCTCATTCGCTCACTCAGGACTTGGACACGGTCACATTCACTTGGAAGTGCTTATAATGATGGGTTCAGATTTACCTGCTTTCACTCTGACTAGAAGCTTGCTGACTTGGAAGGACATTTACTTAATCATATTGACTTATATTGACCCCCACGGACTCGGAAAGCAACCACGCTGACTTGGAATGACTTCAAAACACTCAAATGTAGCATGCAGGGAGTTTTCCATATCATTCCAGATCACTTTACTGCACGGCCTGTGCAGTCATTAACCTTGGGTTTTGAGTGCTTCATACTGCAAATGCAGCTGAATGCAGGGAACGCATTGATGCTTGGCTTTGTTCACACTGCAGCTCAAAAATTGTAGGCAAAGCAGGCCTGTCAAGCTTTGGATATTTTGATAAAACCAAGTTTGTAAGGAATAGTTTAATCTGTTTGTTTATTTGCTTTACTGTTAGCTGCAATACGTCTCCATGCCTGGCTCACTAGCTATCTTAGTGTTACTTCCAAAGGCCAAGAGTTAGCATATTATTAGCTATAACTACATTATGGAGTTACTAAAAAAGCCTTTTCAGGAGTTGAACTTTCACTAACGTTAGCGTCTTTCTTGCTCTTTCTTGAATTTATAGTGTACACACCAGTAACCGCAGCATTATCCTATTAGCCAGACACATCGGTCAGTCCCATAGACTATATATAAAGATGGACGGACGCGTCTCTACTTCCTCCCACTGTACAGAAGTGAAGCTAACTTGAGATTTTGACGTGATTTGGAGCCAGGGTCTGCACAGCTAGTAGTGATCGGGTGGTAGAGTCGCAGTATGGAGGTCACCCACCCGAACCAATCGCGAGCCGAGCACGGCCGTCAGCGAGAGAGAGTCACAGCTGCCAATCATGACGTCTCACCCCCTTTTTTTATAGCATCAATAACTTATTAAAACCAAATGAACACTTGAACATACATCAATACATCTTTGGGAAAATGTATTTGACGTCTACTTTGACTTTTTAGTTTGGCCCATGTCCCATCCGCTAACTTGGAGGAGGTGGGATTTATAACCCATTCTGCAGCCAGCCACGAGGGGGAGATTGAGATGTTTTGGCTTCACTTTGGAGAGCTGTCATTTCGTCTATCTTGTCTTATATACAATCTATGGTTAGTCCTCATCCTTAGGCCTCATCCTCAAAGACTTTTGTCTTTCAAAGTATATATTTTTCTGTATTGCTTGTCCAGGTATGTTTTTGTCTAGTAAAAACACATTTACATTTCCCCTTATATTACCATCCTAATAACACTAGGGCAAACTGTACCCTGCAGTGCAAGTACATGCTTTTATTTGCTGACTTGTTGCTTAAAGAAAAAAAAGACATGCCCTTCTCTTTTTTTGTCTTTTAGCATGATTTATAGCCACGAAGTTCATATTAAGAGCCTTTTACAGGGAAACAAGTCAGCCGGAGACAGATTTCAACCAATGACGTTGACGTTATAGCTTAGCTATATAGCCTATGAAATATTCTAGCAACAGCTGTCATTTCAGCCGACAAAATCAACGTTTGCAGACTAAAAATGAGAAGCTTCTTTTGTCTACTTCTGTCTGAAGTCAAGGACTCATTGTTTCAAAAATGACTGCAAATGTTAATTTGCCACCATTATCAATGTGAACTGCATAAAGCTTCCTATTCCTATTTTCAACACCAGAGGTGTTGTAATGATAAGTTGCCTCAAAAAGAATTAAATCCCACTGAAACGGTTGGACGTAACTATAAATAAATTAGCCATTAACTCGACCCTCCTGCTAAAATCAGATTTACAAGATGCTGCAGTGTGGCAGAGAAAACTGGCCTCATGTTTCCCATACGGTCCCCTGAAACAATGCCACTGTCTGTCTCTGTATTACCCATCGCCTACTATTAAGAGTCCCAACCCGTCCCAAACCCATTTCCCCTCTTGGAAATTTGCCTGTTGCTGGTTTGGACTGGGCTATTATTGGAATATGTATGTGTGTGTGTGTGTGCGTCTGTGTTCATGAGCAGAGAGGAAAGAGAAGGAATGTGCCTCTCTGTAGCCATGTGCTCCTGCGTTTATCTATCTGTTTATCAGCAACATTTGCTAAATGCTTCCCCAGGAAGTAAGAGATATCCACATTCCCCTAGATGAACAGTACAAACGCAAGCTTGCAATCATGCAATCAATTATTCAAATATGTGTGTGTGTGTGTGTGTGTGTGTGTGTGTGTGTGTGTGCGTGTGTGTGTGTGTATACATGGATGGGTTTAAAATGGCTCACTGTAGGGACTTGGAGAGGACACGCTCCATTGCCAGTGGAAAGACACAGCATGTCGTCCTTCAGAGACAGGCGGAGGGGAAATGAATCACATCCTCCGCTCCTCCTGACCTAACCTCTCTCCTTCATCTCTTGTCCCTGCAACCAAAATGGTTCCCATGCTTAAGGATGCAGTTGGATGGGAGACAAGCCAAGGAAAACACACACTCACTCGTTTGCCCCGCTGGATCTTGATGCACTTTCTTTTCTTGGCTTTCTTTATTGCTGCGTAATTGTTTCCCAACCCCAGCAACCATACCCACAACTGTTTCGGGTTATCAGTCAATGGCGTCACTTTAGATGCTTATTTAGAACAACCACAGCTTTAGTCAGAACAGAACAGTGTATTTTAGACATTCACTGACTATCAATTCATTTTATTTTTGAACTAAATAGAGGCTGTGATGCATTCTGTCACAACGCCTGTTTTAAAGAGGATTAGGGGAATAGATTATATCATCTGACCCTGCCTTTAAGGGTAAATTCACCCAAATTAGGAAAAAAGGGCGAAAAAAACATTGTCAAACATACTCTTACTGGCACATATCCGTGCAGTAAGAGTACGGTTTTCATTGCCCTCTCCCGGTTTCCTACCGGGGTCACAGTTCTCCAGCATTTCTTTTTTCCTTTTTCTTCCTTTTCGTTATCTCAACATGTTTCTGGCACTATACAATGTGTATAAGCCCTACTGTTTCCACCTGGACGACAACAGAGCTACACCAAATGTCTTTTTCCGGTGAAGGAGAGCTGCTCGCAGCACCTCGGAGTGGTTTGAGCTGTGCTCGACGCAAATCACAGCATCACAGCAAAGCTGGCGTGGCGCAGCACAAGCCATTGGAAATAACGGGTTTCACAGTGCAGTGGTGCCATTGTCATCTTGTGTCTGAAAGGGAAATGGAGAGTACCAAGAGAAAGAAATACTCAAGCAGGGGCAAAAAAAATTAATGAATGAATGGAAACTGATGAATATTAGCCTAGTTTATACCAGAGATTCACACGCCAGAGGGGCGAGTTATTCAGTTTTCTTTGCTGCTAATTAAAAGTAAAATTAAAAGTAGGCCTATTTAACAAAAATGCTGGTGCAGTGTACATATTATTTAATTTTCATTCTTTAAAAGTCATCAGAATACAGGAAACAAAGTCTCTGAAACTCTGAAAGTTTTTCTGGGGAGCACCCTCCAGACACCCGACTTTGGTTTTGAAATCCTCCCTATTTTGGAGATCTCAAGGTTGACAAGTATGCAGTTAGCTTTTTTTTTTTTTTTTGCTAGGTACTTTGATCCTATTCTGAACTCCAATGCACTTGAAGTGAATGGAGCGTTTCAGACAGAGGGTGAAAAGAGGTGCTGCAGCACAGCCGATATGAGAAAAAAAATAGTGTTTTTGAACATTAAAGCATGCAAACCTGCTCTAGTAGGAACCCAAAATACAAATATGCACCTGAAAATAAACATAATAGGTCCTTTTTAAAACTGTTTTAATACTATGAGTACCAGGAACAAAATTCCATTCACCAGATACCTCAAAACCTGGAGAAATTAAACATTCTGCATAGCTAGATAGATATCACTAAGAGAGAAAATATGTTTTCTTGTAATTTAGCTAGTTGTGCTTTGTATTATACTAACTCATTTATTACAAGTGTTGTACTCCACAATTTGGGTGTAGGCTTTAGGAAAGTGCAACACATACAGGCAGGGCTGGGATCCAGGGACCCTCTGAGGTGCTTGAGGAGATTCCAGTATGCTCCCCCAGTCATATAAAGTAGTCTGTCTAGACTACAGTATAACTGCCCTAGACATATAAACCTATAGAAATTAGAATTACAGTCAAAGTTTTCACTCTTGCCACTATTATCTCAGCGTGCAGTTAAACATCCATCCATTTTCTAAACCTATTCTCCCGTTCAAGGTCAGTGCAGGAACGTATCCTGGCGGTGAATGCTGAAAAGGTCGCCTGTCATCACAGAGCACGGTGAAACATTTCAAAACTATATAAATAAAAGCATGAGCTAATACTTTAGGTCAAAGAGAGTTGCAGTTCATATACTTTAGGCAGACTTCCTGAATCAAATGAAGACCTCATCTCCTCTCATCATTGTGATTTGTGCAGTTCAAAGTTGTTGTGGTGTCTAGCCAGAGCCGAGACGCCTCTGAAGTCCTCTGAGCTCTCGTGCAAAACTACACAGAGTGGAACATACACACGGAGCTCGCAGACATATGTTTGCTCTTAGACACTCTACAAACCTTCCCAACAACATATGGAAACCATAGTGGTTTCCGTGCTGGTGTCAGCAAGGATATGGTTTAGCCTATGTGATTTGAACATGCTTGGAATTGCTCAATGGAGCAAAGACATAGTTAATGTACTTCTATGGCTCTGTGTGTAAAAATCGTAGTCATAACATCCACCTACATATCTATTTTTTATCTCAGTTTACCAAACATCGTAAACTATATATAAGAAGTGGACGTAGTTACTGTGACGTCACCCATTGGTTTGTGGACTGACGTTTTGAAGCCTGGAGTTTGGCATTTTAGCCGTTTCCATCTTGAGCTATGTCTCAATTTGGATACTTCTGTTAGTATGCTTCCATGTAGTACACTTTGCACACTATATACTTACTTGCGTAGTGAATTTCGACAGGGAAGTGTTGTCTCAAATCGCACTCGGCCGTAGTGCACTCACCGGAAGCTCTCTAGATCAGCTGGTGATAGTCAGCCATGGACATCACGTCGTATCGGCAGTAATTCAATTCAGACGGATAAATTAACCCATTAATGGCTCCTATCCGACTACAATATAGTGGTACTTAGTGAAAAAAACAAACAAATGTATCACTTAAATTTGTATAGTTCGGTGTTCGCCGTTTCATTCGTAACTGCTGCAGCCTCCTCACCAGCCATTTTCACAAGTTTGAAATAGGTTGGTTACGTAGTGAAGATGGCGACTGTTGAGGGCGAGAAGTGTCCGAAAATCCACACTCAAAATGTAACTGTTTTGAGTACAACATCTGGGTACTTAGATTGCACTGCATTTTGCCATACTTCACAGTGTGAACGCACTTATGCACTCAAAATAACAAGTGTAAGTATGGAAGTACACAAAATTTGCGTACTTCCATACTTACTTCAATTTAATTGAAACATAGCATTGATTTTTGGCTGTTGCCATCTTGATTTTATTGCAACCAGAAGTGACATGAGAGGGTGGAGCTAAGTACAACCGGACGTTGAATAAGACATATTTTTGGTGACCAATTAACTTTCATGAACTGCAAACACACTGTGAAAGGATTAAAATACAAACGAACAACATCGTGGTAGTGACCTGTCAATCACAAGGTAGCCACGCCTTAAAGCCTATACCCTGCTTTATGGTCTATTTGACTCTTAATGATACCATAATTGACTAAACGAACATCATGCTGCATTGACGAAGACTTGAAACTAGCGATTGAGACCATAAACTCATGTTTACAATGTTTACTGAGGTAATAAATCAAGTGAGAAGTAGGGGTATATATTTATATAGCGTCAAATCATAATAGAAGGTATCTCAAGACGCTTTTCATATAGAGTAGGTCTAGACCGTACTCTATAATTTAGAGACCCAACAAGAGATCCCCCATGAGCATGCACTTGGTGCGACGGTGGCAAGAAAAAACTCCCCTTTATCGGGTAGAAACCTTGGGCAAAAGCGAGTCCTGGGTAGGCGGCCATCTGCCTCGACTGGTTGGGTTGGCTTCACTTTTCAGACCCACTGCCAAACATGCAAAAACAGGCATTCATCCACATACAAATGAGTCACGTACACACCATACAAGCAGATAAACACACACACATACCGTGTCCCCTCTCTCCAACCCCTCAGCCTGATCTTCTGATCCTCTGACTTGATGTTATGTACGAGCGTGCTGAATCCTGCCCCATTTTTATCTGCATTACAAGCCCGAGGGCACACGTTCAGACGTCAGCAGTAACAACCCTATACCTTTGTGTACTTATGAAGGTTGCAAGGTGGAACTTATAAAGTATGTTCCCTGCTTTGAAATCACTTGTGTGAAAGGAAGAGGAAAGCGTGAAGTGACCGTATATACAGTTCAGGGTCACACGCTGACCCAACCGAAGCAGCTTCCTAGTCTGAATGTGTGTATTTTAAAGTGGTCTGGCTGTATATCTGAGCAGTGCCAGGTGTGTGGGTTTTAATTGACAGACTTGAGTTTGTGAGGGTTCATGCCCTAGCAGCCACCCCTCTCTCTCTCAGTGTGTGTCTGCGTGACTCAGAGACTATTAAGCCACAGTCCATCCCAGCTTGACTGGAGTTAAAGTTTGCACCTGGTCCTCTATAGTCATAAAACGGTAGTTAGTGTAATGGTTTTTAAATGGGCCTTCAAACGAGCAAGGCCGTAATGTTAAACAATGACGCATCTCTATAGGAACTCTGCTGCTATTTTCAAAGCGATCTGGTTGCTTGTCTGCCAGCATATCTGTCTTTTTGTCCCTTTGTCGGGGTGTCCCCGATAACCTAAATGTGCCTGTCTGTGCGCAGGAGGCTGAATCAAAACTCAACTCAGTGACAGAAAATAGAGAAAAAAAGTCTGGATTTTTTTCACACCACGTGCAACTACTTGCTGTTTAGTCCTCCCTCCTTTAATCTGATGCTTGAACTTGGAAAACATGGTTTCCTTTGTGAGAGCTTTCATTTTCAGAAAGTAGATGCTATACTCGGAGACTTTTTCCAAAACTCTGCAGCATGTATGGTTTATTTTTTCTGACATACAGTATATATATATACTCAAACTGTTGTTCTTATTTGTCTTAAACCCAAAATATTTTTCAGGTCATAATCTGATCTCTGCCAACGTGCGCTGCATGCATCACATAATATCAATAACAAGGCAGCATTTGACTCATTCGCCTCACATTCTCAGACTCTTTTCCCCGCGGTTTGTGGTGTTTGTTGTTCCCCTCTTTCACCTTGCCTCCTTCCTTTAAGTGTGGCTGTAGCGTCTTTGGGTGAAGTACGAGTGCAATCGTAACCTTCGTCTGAAATAGCAGGGTGAGTCACTTGGGTGGCCAGGAAGAGGCAGACTCACATGGCTGGATGATTTTCCACAACTCATTCCAGATTGCTGACTAGTCACGTTTTGTAAGTGATATGAAAGCGAGGAGTCTTTCAAAAAGTTGTGCATATCTGCATGTTCAGTGTTTGTTCCGCCATCTCACCTAGGCGCTGTTTGGCTGTCAGCGTATTGATGCATTTTGCACTCTTTTTACATGTTTTTGCTGAATGCATTGTGATTTTGTGTTGGTGTGTGTGCGTGAACTCTGCATTACTCGCGTTTATTAAAGGGATAGTTTGGGTGTTTTGAAGTGGAATTGTATGAGGTACTATTCAGTGTATTACCTACAACAGATGACAGATGACAGATGACATGCCCCCAGTTTGGAGAAACAGTTACCGCACGGAAGCAAATCAATGTACTGCTGTGGACGGGGCAGGCAGCAAAACATATTTTAGCCACCTAAAAGAAAGGCGCACCTAGAAAAAATCCATATCACTTTAAGCAACTCCTGTGTTTTGCGAGGTAAAATTACTGTTTTTGTCAATGGAGTCTGGTGGCTTTAGAGAAAGCATAGATAACGGCTTCAATTCCCCGTCGGAAACATAGACTGTATAGCTGTGTCAAGGTAAGGTAAATCGGCATAAATATTCTAAATAGAGTACACTTAAACTGATTTTTTTTGGGTGAGCCTTTCTTTTAGGTGGCTAAAATACATTTTGCTGCCAGCCCCGTCCACAGCATTACATTACTTTGCTTCCGTGCGGTAACTCCTGTCTGCTTCTCCAAACTGCGGGCGTGCCAACATCTACTGTAGGTAATACACTGACTATGGAGAAGTACCTCAAACAACCCCACTTCAAAACACCCGAACTATCTCTCTACATTCTTTCAAAACACCTTATGATTAACTGGAGTCAAGCTGCAACCAAAGCAGCTCCTCAAAGCTGACATTTTGGAGATGCAAGGTTTTTTCCTGATGGCAACAGTTGCTATGACACCGCCAGTATCACTAACTGTTATCATAATCATGGTGACCGGCAAAGGCCGAGTCCTGGTTGTCTTGGCAGTGACTCGCATCCACCTGACGTCCTCTCTCTCTCTCAGCTGTGTGTGTTTCTCTTGCTTCCTCTCTCCATCTGGTTATACTCTTATCTCACATGGAGTGTGAAGGGAGAGGGGCGGCGGGGGGTGATTATACAGACCGCCACTCCTGTGTCAGGTGTCTGTTTGTGTGTGTGTTTGCACGCGCCAAACGCATGTTTCATGGTTTATGTACACTGTACTACTACAGCCTATGTGTTTTGTGCCATGTTTACTTTCCCCACGATGTTCTAACAAGCCCACAGGATTCATGAACACAGCCTTGGACATTTGTGTGTTTTGTATATGTGTATCTGTGTGTGTGTGTGTGTGTGTGTGTGAGGTAAGGTGGTAGAAAGGTTCTCTTCCTCAGTTACCAGCTATCACTATCTTTGTCTGCTTCTAATAATAACTTCACCTTAAGGGACGAGATTGTTTACAGCAAAGTATAACAAGACTGAATCAAAAGTGTGTCTTAAATGTTTTCCCACAATCCAATTTCTAATTTAATTTGCAGTTTTTTATGAATCAGGTGTCTGTTATCGGTTTATTTTGTCTTTATCTGCAGACATCCATGAACACTGAAATGCAAAAATGTATGCATGTAGCGAGGTGTCATGTTTTATGACTTGAGAATAGGGCTGTCAAATTCGATTTAACGCCACTAATTTCTTTAACGCATTAACGCAGCTGTTGTTGCCTGCTGGGCTTGAGTTTGCCATGTTATGATTTGAGCATATTTTTATGCTAAATGCAATACCTGTGAGGGTTTTGGGACAATATTTGTCATTGTTTTGTGTTGGTAATTGATTTCCAATAATAAATATATACATATGTTTACATAAAGCAGCATATTTGCCCACTCCCATGTTGATAAGTGTATACCTGACAAATCTCTCTTTAAGGTACATTTTTACAATTGAGTTCCAATAATAAACATAGACATACATTTGCATAAGGAAAACATCTTGACAAATCTCCCTTTAAGGTACATTTTGAACAGATAAAAAATGTGCAATTAATCGCGATTAACTATGGACAACCATGCGATTAATCATGATTAAATATTTTAATAGATTGACAGCCCTACTTAAAGGTCCCATATCGTAAAAAGTAAGATTTTCATGTCTTTTAAATTATAAAGCAGGTTTAAGTGATATATAAATACTGTGAAAGTATCAAAACACTCAATCCACAGATAAATACACACAGCCCGTATTCAGAAACTGTGCGTTTGAAACAAGCCGTTTGGATTTCTGTCCATTTGTGATGTCACAAATCTACAATATTTAGACAATTCCACAGTTTTAAACGTAAACATTCTAAATGTGTCCCAGTTTATTTCTTATTGCAGTGTATGTGAATGACATCAGCTGACAGGAAGTAAACATGAACCCAAACTGTTTCCTAGCAACGCAATTCTGTTGTCATTCCGTTGAAATGCACTAAAACGGAGCGTTTCTGATAGAGGGTGATTACGGGTATATTCAGACAGACAGTATGAGAGAAATAATATGTTGTTTGAACATTAAAGCATATAAACCTGTTCTAGTAGAAACCCAAAATACATGTATGAACCTAAAGATGAGCATGATATGTCCCCTTTAAGAATAATATGACTTGTGATTTGCCTGCTGAGTTATCCTTTTGTCTGCGTGTGCCAACTTGTGTTGCTGTCTCAGTTACCTTGCAGCCTATTTATAACCCTGAGTAAACAAAATGGATACATAGGAGGAGCATTCGAGACAGGTCCTTTAAGCTAAGATGGTGCAGGGCGTTGGGTCTCTTCACGGACTCAACGTGATGTGGTGGCGCCTGGCCTTTGACTGCAGGCTGCCCGGCAGAGATGATTTCATTCAGCGAAGGAAACTGTCTCTGCGGATGGATAAATATATCCTGTCTGTCTGTAGAGGCCAGCTCTCAGTAGCCTGGTTTCCCTTGCCCAGCAGTGTAACAGGGTTAACCAGAGCAGCTTAAGGTACTCATTATTTACCGTATATATCAGTACATTTTCCAGCATCTGTGGACCACACTCCCCATTAGGCATGATTTGTCAGCTGGGCTACACTTTCAGTTAAACAAAGAAGCTTTTGATCTTGATTATTAGCATTTTGAGTCGGGTTGTTTTGGCGTAAATGTCACTTTATTACTGCGGTGGAAAAGGAGTAATTGTTTTTGTATGGGAGCACTGCCATGCAGCATTGAGTGGGTTGTGTTTAGAAGACTGTTAGTGGTTTTGCTGTAATTATTTTCCTGCCGTCCACTCGTAAAACACATGATCATGAGAAGAAGGGTAATTGCAGTCGAAGCAACACTGAGTCTGTGTTTTTCTTTTAGAGTTGCACTCTTAGAAAAGTGGAAACTACATTGTTTTTCGTGATGACAGTGTATCAGTCACCAAAACATAACAGTGTCACCGTTCATTCAGATCACCTTCCACTAACAGGCGACATTAGATTTTCTACATAGGCATAAGAAGGAGCTGAGGGTCATCTTGGTGACGCAATAATGACACCTTTTCTGTACATATGCCAATGCATTTTGCATACATTAATTTATACATTTATTTTTATTTATTTATAAACTATTCATTTGATGTTTTTGTTCCTACCTGCTGCTCCAACACAGTCTCACGGCAGTTTGTGAAATAATCACGAAATTTAATCTATTTGATTCGTGTACATAGACACAAATTTCCATTTTTCTCATGACGTTCACAGCACGACTTTCAACAACATATTCTTCGTGCGTTTTCCTACAAATGTCCAACAACACGTGACACTCGTCAATTTCCGCTCCAGTCTTTTCAAAATAAAAATATTTAGTTAAGTCTAGGAATAGATCGACATGGTTAGGTTTAGGCAACAGACTACTTAGTTAGGCTTAAGAAATAATTGACTTGGTTAGGCTTAGGCAACAAACGACTTAGTTAGGTTTAGAAATAGACCGACATGGTTAGGCATAGGCAACAAAACTGCTTAAGTTTGTGGATTAAATACGAATTGGTTCTGAACTGCTGTGCGACTGGGCTGGCTGGTCTGCATGACCATTCGTTTTATACTGCAAAGCCTCATGAATCATTCTTTTTTCTCAGTAACGTTGGCCTCCAGTAATGTAACGTGTTGTCCCTCTGTGTTTCCCACTTGCAGACCAAGCTTCCTGTGCTGCCGCTGGGCCGCTCAGCAGACCTGAGACCAGGGGAGTTTGTGGTTGCTATCGGCAGCCCGTTTTCCCTCCAGAACACAGTAACTACGGGAATCGTCAGCACCACTCAGCGAGGGGGCAGAGAGCTGGGCCTTCCCAACTCCGACATGGAGTATATTCAAACCGATGCCATCATAAATGTAAGCGAACAAAGATGCATGCATACACTTTGTTTTTCTCACAAATACAAATATTAAGTGGTATGTTTGTTTGGCTTGCAGTACGGCAACTCCGGAGGGCCTCTGGTAAATCTGGTAAGCTATTTTTTATTTCGGTTGCAGACCCATTTTTGCTTTCCCATGACATGTTAAAATCATAGACTGTATATATAGATGGACAACGCGTCTCCACTTCCTCCAACTGTACAAAAGTGAAGCCAAAATATGGTTGTGTCAATAAGGTAACAGCCAAATTGCGAAACTCTTGCGAGATGGTTAAGGTTAGGTATACTGCAGCCAGCCACCAGGGGGTGATCAAGATGTTTTGGCGTCACTTTTAGGGAGCTGTCATGTCGTCTATCTTTGCATACAGTCTATGGTTTAAATCCATATAATAATTTGCAGTTGTTCGTTACCAGAAACTAAACAGAGGTTTGTTTTTTTAAGGATGGTGAGGTGATCGGGATCAATACGTTGAAAGTGACAGCTGGCATCTCCTTCGCTATACCCTCAGATAAAATTCGAGAGTTCTTGACAGAGTCCTACGACAGGCTGTCCAGAGGTATGAACTCTCGCTGACACAACTTACTGTATATGTTTTCATTTTATGGCTTCTACTCAATCACCAAGACAAACTGTAGGAGGCAAATTTTGAATAATTGGCCACAAGAGTTGGACCAAGATCCCATATGCACATACAGTAAAGGAGCACAATAATAATTCAACGTGCCAGTTTTTTGGTTATTTTTCATCTCAGTGTGCTCTCTTGAGATATATTGACTACATTTTTAGCTTTATGAATCCGTGCTAAGCATTACCCAACAGGATTATGACATTGTAAATATACTACTAAGATGAAAAATGCCAGTACCTGTCAGGTTGTTCTTTTATTTTATTGCTTTTCACCCTTTACCTCACATAGTGATTTGGAAATAGCACACATTCACATGTATTTTATATGTGACTGCCAACCTGGCTTCTTGATTTGATTTGTCGATATGATGAAATAACTGAAAAACGAGATGATGAAACGTGGAAGATGGAGTGTGTGGACATGTGCACACTGTCCTGCGAGACACGTGCAAAATAAGTGAGGCGATCTTGTGATCCGCTGTCTGATCTAAAGTAATATGTCCATCACTCACATACAGAAAGAAAACACCTTGGAGGATTTTTATTTTCTTGGAGTTCAAAACAAATGCCCTCATAAAACCAGACTGTTGCAGGCGAGAGGCTGAATGATTGTATCTGTATTGTGTTGTTGTCCATCTCTAGGGAGAATGGCTGCTAAGAAGAAGTATATCGGTGTGAGGATGATGACTCTCACTCCAACGTGAGTTGCTCACTTTTATACATCGCCAGAGGAATAGCAACAGTACAACCTTCATGATGCTTAGACAATGGGACACTACAACATTCACATTTCTGGTTTTAGATAAAAAAACGGCTGTTAATTACTAAACTCTGCTCCCTTTTCTTTCTCTAGGCTGGCCAAAGAGCTGAAGACTCGACATCGTGATTTCCCTGACATCACCTCTGGAGCTTACGTTATGGAGGTCATCGCAAAGACACCAGCTGCAACGTAAGGAAGATGTTTTGCCCATATGGCTCCATAAGAGTGGGCTCAGTGTCAAATTATAACATCATGGTTTTCTGTGAAGTGTAAATCAGGGTTATTATACTTAACAAAACGGAAAATAAAACGAAAATAAGCAGTTGAAAAATAGTGTTAGTAAACTGAAACTAAATACAAACTATATCCTTTAAAGGAACAGTATGTAACATTTAGGGGGCATTTATTGGCAGAAATGGAATTTCTATAGTTAGTGTCTTAAAAAAGGCGGTTGCCAACAAGTGGCTAAATGAGACTATTAAAAGTTTACAGCCTTATTCTCGCGCTCATGTGACCGTGGTGTCGTTCGTTTACAACTTCAGCTTTTTACTTCTGGTGATTGCATTCACACTTCAAAAATCATAAAAGTGGTCTTCATTTGTGGATAATATCTTGCTGAATATAAAACTTTAGGTATTATATTTGTTTGTTTGCCACAGAGCTTATTTTATGCAATAATCCAAAACCCAGTGAAAAAATCCCATTGGCTTTTTGTGGAGGGAATCAGGGCGATGCTAACTTCCGGGGTTGGCCTACAAAAATACGTTGCTATAATTATAACCTTGTTGCAAATGCAAGTTCTCTCTGACTCTTTCTCAGCTATGGGATATTGTCTTTGACACTTTATGCTACACGTGCACTTAATTCGCTGTCATCACTCTCCATGCAGCTCCTGCTCCCTTCTCACAATGCAAATAGACCGTCCATTTCCTTCCTTCCTTTATTTGATTTCTCGCCTCTAACTGTCAAGTGTGCACACATTGACACACACACTCAAACACACACCACACAACTGTTTTAGCAGAACGTAAATTCATGGCTCACTCCGGCGTGTCTGGAGTGCCTGGCCATCTGAAATATCCCCCTCCTCCCACAATCGCAACCCACTCCAATCAGCCACCACCACAGCTCCAGTAGAGTGGGGCTCGGAAGACGCTGAGGTCAGCAATTTCCTTCAAACCTCATGCGGGGAGGTTACTAGCTGCGCTGTGGTTTTCCTGCGCCTGCTCACCCAGCTCACTGCAGAGCGGTGTCCCCTACAGGGCCTCGACAGACTTTACTCACTACCTAAAAATCACCCTACTTTCTGCATAATAACATTTCTGTGGTTCCTTTTATGATCCGTGTTATTTTCTATGCTGCACTTTCATGCTTTTGATCTCACTCTGTTTTGTGTTGCTTTACTATGGCCTTTAGAAATCTTGACCCCGCTGTAGAGAGCCATCCATTTGCTCTGTCAGAGGTGTTGGAGCAGCTGAGCGTAATGAGCTGCAGTTCTGTTTATGGATGCCGTAGCGAGCGAAGGTGTGGTGGTCTGTGTTTACATGTGGCTGTGATTAAGCAGCTGTGTGGAGAGTGAGCTTTTGATATCACTGCTGGTTACCGCCGGGGTCTGCGTCTGATTTCAGGTTTACTGGTTTGTTTTCTTTATTTTATTTGCGTTCTAATCTTGCTGTGCTATCATTGCCATCCTGATCGCCTGATGTTCTTTAGATTTTACGTTGGTTCAGATTGTGCTCACGGGCCTGTAAACAAACCTCATTCTCATTTTACAACTAAACAGTACACTACAAGATGTTTCTGAAAACATTTTACATGAGAAATAGGCATTCCAGTAACATAATTGATTCATATTTGATCAGCGCTGCCTTGTTTGACCGTTTGATTGAAGTTTGCGAGTCAGCTGCTCAGAGACGGCAAGGCTCCAGCTCGGCTCTGATTGGATGTTTTCCTCCGGTCTGAGAAATCTTGCAGATGCCATTAGGAGCACCGGAGGACACAGAGGCACATCATTTTTTTTCAGATTACCTGTCTCATGCACTACTGTCAGGATATAGTGACCGTTTTATAAAAATAACTTTTTTAAATCACATTTGCTCCAATCCTACCTACTGCTGCTTTAATTGAAACTGCTGTTTTAATTCTTTCTACTAAAATCTAAAGAGGAAATTATAGTTAAACATTATGCAAGCAGAGAAGAGGAATTGTCATAAAACCAACACATTTGATCATTAAAGGGACTATTTGTAACTTTGTACGCGCATAAATGTAGCGGGTCGTCACACATGCGCGCTCGCATATGCGCGTTCGCGTGTAGCCGCTGTACCCTCCTCCTCTGTCTGCTGTCCTTCACTCAGTCAGCTCAGCTCGCTCCACCTCTAGACGTGAATGCGCGCTCACTCCTCACTGCAGAAGAGTTAGTTTAGCTCTGAGAATATCTAGTGAATGTACAGGGGACGTTTGTGCAGAAATAACTGCTGCAGCTCCTCCAGACCAACAGAGGTTTTCCGTGTCTTGTGAAGTGACAGAGCTCTACAGATATTTACGTTGTCTTCTCGTTACCGACCGGGTGCCGGTGTCTCCTCTGCTCTCTCCGGCTGCGGGCGGAGAGAGCAGGGAGACACGCTGGAGAGCCCCGCTGCCTCAGCCTGCACTTAGGCAGGAAAAGCCAACACTAGGATCAGATCTAAATCATGTTCATGGAGAGACCTTCGTCTGGTCAGCTAACATTACTGCCAAGCAGCTGAAATATAGAGTGATATTGTGCTTTTAGCTGACTTGTGTCGCCTCACTGTTTTGAGTGATGCTCGTTCAGGTATATTTAGAGCGAGCAAGCGCGAGCCCGACGCTGACTTTCGTTGATTTCACGGCCACAGGTGTCGTTGTTAAGAAGCATTTCTGAAAGTTACAAATAGTCCCTTTAAAGCATAAGGATGATGATATTGGACATTTTTACTATTGTCAACAAATGAACAGACCAAAACCAATAATGTGTTATTCTGTCTCTCAATACGCTCAGCTGGAAGCCCATTGGTTCCTAATAAAGATGTAAATCTTAAAAAATGGCTCATGAATAATTTCACTTTTCAATTTCCTATAACAGCTGGGCACTGTCATTTTTAGCAAACGTTACTCAAGCAGGATTTAATAGTGCATTTGATGGGGACTATTTTTAGCGGTGGAAAAATACACATTTGGCACTCCAGTGAATATTTCCAGCTCTTAGCCACAGTGCCTGTGTTCATCGAAATGAAGGAATATGTGACCCAGGGCAACATTGTGGGTCATTCATCTGTTTTTAATTGTTTTTTGACAACAATGGAAGAATAAGAAGAAGAGGAATAAGATATGTCAAACTTTAAATACACAGACAATATTTGATATCAGTTCATTGATGATTTTGGTCCTTTCATGGGATTTGCTGATGATGAAAACATAGTATATCATATATCCTATCATATACAATTTAAGTTCTTACACAATGTATACTGACTAAGGCCACATGCGGAACAGCCAGGGCCCTAGGTGAAATTTAAACCCTAACCCTAGCCCCGTAAACCATAACACACACCGGACATCCCGATGAACTGTCCAAAAATTAAGATTTTTATTTTCAAAAATAACTATGTATTGTAATACGAATAAACAATTGGTCCCTGATATTGTTGGCTTAAAAGTGTTTAGTTAGTTTCACTACTAGAGTTAAAGGGGTGAAAAATTTCTTTATTTGATAATTTGTTATCCCAATACAGAAAATGAGGAAGGGCACCCACCAGCATTTTCTTTTTTTAGAGGGCGACCCCCTATGAGGATACGAGTGATGGGGGGTGACATGCAATAGCTGGACTAGTGACCTTCTAGCCCCATACCAACACATTCTCACTCCCAAATTGTCAAATACCGCCGCTTGGTCAGTGCCCCTCGGCATCGGAGACCAACGCACAGGGTACTCCTCTTGCGTTACTTTTACCTCCTTAGTGGCTAAAACTGTGCCAGAATATCATTTCTAAGATAATCAGGCCCATAAAACTAAAATGGCATAATGTTTTGCTGTTATCCATACAACAAGTGCCATTTATGAAGCCATCTCTTCTTCTTCTTTTTCTCTCCTCCAGTGCTGGGCTCAAAGAACATGACGTCATCATCTCGATCAACGGCCAAAGGATCTCATCAGCGAATGATGTCACTTCCGCCATCAAGCAGGACGGCACCTTGAGAGTAGTTGTGCGCCGTGGAAATGAGGACGCCATCCTCACGGTTGTTCCCATGGAGATCGACCCTTGACCTTCCACAAAGCAGCACCATAGGAGCTGGAGCTAGGTTTTACTTATCACCAGTGGACCTTACATTGGAGAGGGGCTTCTACTGACACCCGCTCCTCCTGTGGCCAAAGGCCAGTGGCGCCACACATCCAGGAAAATTCTGGCTTTGCCTTGAAAGGAGCGACTGTACAGATGCTCTAAAAGCAGCGCTGACCGTTCTCCATGTGTGTTTTCACGTTTAGTCTTTAATACTTTGATCAATGTGTCTACTGTTTGGTCATAAACATAAGAAGCTGGTTATCGGCATATTGTTTTTATCTGCTTTCTCTTGTTTTGTGTCTTTTTTAATATGGACTTCTGCCCAGCCAGGCCTTCCACTGCAATTTAGAGACTCGTTGGGCAATTCTGATTTGTATAATTATTGTTTTCTAAACTCCTTTTTTTAAAGTACTGTAGAATGTTCTTTTTTTGTTGATTATGTGATGTATACTGAGAAGAAAATAAAGGGTTTACCTTCTTTTGTTTTGACACTCACCATGCTGGCTGTCTCATTTTCTTTCCATTTCACTCACTCATAAGCAGACACACACATTTTGAGATGGACTGCACCCAGGTTGACATTACAATATTTTCACAACGGGGACATAAAACCAATCGGGATCTGGTTTAAATCTGATTTTATTGCCTTCATATGGACTTGATAGTGGTTTGGTGTGATTGTTGGGCCAGGGGCTCCGCAAAAGCTGACCTCAGAGACAGGAGTGCGCGCCAAACAGAGATTCGACCCACGATGCAGCGGCCACAGATGTGGGTCTCGCATGAATACACTTAATGTTTTGGTAGAGATTTTTGTTTACCACATACATTTTGGATGAAGATGATGAAGTAGACCTCATGAGAACACATTACACAATGCTTCAAGATTTACCAGAGGGTCTTTCGCCATCATTAAATGTAAATAAATCTGCAATGGAAAAACTGCGCAGAAGCTTTGTCTTTATTTTCACCCACCATGACTGGAAATGAAAGGTCTGAAAAGTATATTTAAAAGACAGAGGAACATATTCTGTCATTCAGCAGTGTGGCTACCCAGTTTTTACATTTTAATTTAACACCATGCCTCTAATAACCAGTGGATGTCTATCCTTTTACACCCCATTTTCCATTCCCATACACCACATGGAAGTGATATTACAGATGCTTTCCCATGATGTTAAGCAGCCAACATAAATATATCATAAAAACACATTCTTTTCAGGCTCTACTGGACATTATAAAATATTTTTACATGTTTCGGATAAATATTATCACATATGGGCCCTCAATTGATAGATGTATTATTTTTCTCATTCCCTTTGGCTCATTTTTCAAAACAGTCTTAACTTTCTCTAAACTGTTAGTGAAATTGTCACAACTGTTTGATTGGACATCACAACTCTATTGCATGTTGGCAAAAGGTCGTAACTCACCCAAAACACTTCATTCATTCTTCAGAACCAAGTTATTGTGTCAGTAAATTGGCCAATGGCACCAAAAGTTGTTTTGTAATTGTCTATGTCTACATGTTTTCTCACCATGACAGTCAACCCTGGAAATGTTTCTTATACACTAATCTCTGTGTTGTTCTACTTTTCTGTTAACACTGACTGGTTACTGTACAATACCAGAATGTAACTTTTGTCTTGCCGAATGCTATTGTATATCACACTGAGTTGTTCAGATTCCCATTTCAACAGTAGGTCAAAGTTTACTGGGAAAAGTCAATATTGTAGTAACTACACAGAAAAAGGATATGTACTGTAAATAGAAAATTATCTTGTGATCGTTCATGTAAAGTTATATACAGTGAACAGAAAATTTGTCACAAAATGACATCTATGCCAAAAAAAAACATCCCTGCAACAATGAAAAAACAAAACTGCGGTAATTCAGTTAAAAAACAACAAATTGTACCTCCTCTTCGTAGATATTTATGGAATATACGATATGCAAGTCCGACAGATTTTAAGAATTGAATGGATAATTTTTCATGTGATGGCTCAAACGATGAAAGAATGTTTAGAAGTTGTGAAGAGGATGACAGTTTCACTGAGATTCAACTCATCAGTTTTGATCAGCAAGCCATGTGCAAGTGGTTACTGTACTTACTCTTTTGCACATACGTGCCAAAACACGTGCAATTTGCTTGAATGATTGAGAAATTTGAATCTGTTGTGAACAACAAACTAATTGTTCAGAGATTTGAGCGTTTTGTTTTGAAAAAAATAATTCTCATTTGAGAATTAAACTAATAAGCCAATGAGAAAAACTGTAATTCACGGTCGAAGGCTAAAAGTGCATTTTTGAAAAACAATCAAAAAAGCACTGAGACAGAAACGTGACAGCAAGTATTGCTGCCATCTCATGGATCTGCGTCAGTGTTGCAGTCTCTCTTCTTTAATTTACCCGTCCGACTATGTTGCAAATATTTCAGGCAGATGTTCAACACCAAATTCTATGTTTTTATTTCACTTGGCGCCGGCGCAGATTCCTGACTCATTTATTCCAAGACAGCAAAACATTCAGAGAGATTACAGCATACATTGGACCGTAAAGCTTGCCTGTTGAGAGAGGCAATGACTGCCAAACTGCCAAACCCTGGGCTCAAAAGCATCATTCACCCAGGGCATGGCCGTATTACCTCACCACCTCTGAGCCTTGATGTGGACTGACAGTCTCTCTGTCACATGCAGATGCCAAGAAATCTGCATGTTGAACTCTGACTGAATATGATGAGTGATTTCATACACTTATCTTCGTCCAAACGTTGCATAATGATGACGAAACCTTTGGTCATTTGGTTAATTGTGATCTAAGACAGGACTTTACCTCATCTGAAAAGAAATATGTTGATTTGCCATTTTACTGTTGATTTCATGGGATTACAGTACATATAGAGAACAGCTGTGGCCCCGTTACATAATAGGGGTATAGGATATAAGGCTAGGAGTTATTTTATTTACTTTGGATCAGATGGAGAAAAAAACAACCTAAAAAGCATTTCAAATGCTTCCCATGAGAAATCAGTATCCCTCTGTTTCTGAATTGAGACCAGCCATTTCCACAGAGCTGACCCCATCTTTATAAGGACCTCCAATGCTTTGAAGGAGATGTTTTGATGTCTGTCCAGGCTGAGTAATGTTCATTTCAGTGTTGATACAGTTGGGAACACTTCGCCCTGCAGACCCAGGCTGTTTATAACGCACTATTCATTCATTTGACACCATCTGCGCCCCAGACCAGTGCCAGTGTTGGTGATCTATATGCTTTCTGTTTCCAACATGCTGCAGGTGTTTGAACATTCAGTCCAGTGAGCACATAATGATCAAACTTGGCTGCATAGAATATATATATATATATATATACTGTCAAAGTTAATGTGATAATAACGTGTTAGCACAAATTCGTTTTAACGCCACTGATTTCTTTAACGCATTAACGTCAATAACATGACTGCCGTTGGGCCTGGCCGCTGTTTGATCTTTCAGAGGTTGTACCGTGCTCAGTTTTAAAGCCATGTCATAGTAGCTTGTTGCGAAGGAAGCTAAATAAAGCTCCAAATTTACGCTGAATTTTGGTGAGGAAAAACTGGCATGGCCAGGTCTCTTGACCTCTGACCCCAAGATATGTGAATGTAAATGGGTTCTATGGGTACCCACGAGTCTCCCCTCTACAGACATGCCCACTTTATGATAATCACATGCAGTTTTTCCCATGATATTAGTATGCTCCCAATACAATGGAGGCGAATGGAAATGTGCTTGTGGGGCCCTTGACATTAAAAACATTAGCCTACGTTGAAAAAAATCAACAGCAACTTGCATGTCTGGTTACATGTGAACATAATTACTTTTTACTGAACAAACTGTTCATTTGAGTGAACTGACCCTTTAAATACTGATTATTTGAAATTGAATTTACTCTAAGATTACTGAGTACACATTAAGAAATAAACTCAGAAAAAAAAGTTTAGAAATTTGGGTTTGGTCAATAATTTCTCTGTTGTTACAATGCTAATGGTCATTGTATTTTACATCGTTGGAAAGCCTGTTTATTTACCTTCACAATGATGTCCAACTTGTAAGGATCATGCATTTGTGGGATGAGCAGCACAGCTGATTATGTGGGTAGCGCCCAAGAAAGATTTGCCAAAATTCTCTGCCAATGCCACACGCTGGCTGACCTGCAACGAATCCTGGTTGAGGAATGGAACGCCATTCCACAGCAACGTGTGACCAGGTTGGTGACCAGCATGTGGAGGAGGTGTCAGGCTGTTGTCTTCCACCCGCTACTGAGGCTCCTGACGGCGTATTAAATGAATAAAGTGTAAAATAGCCAATATGTCTTGTTTGTTCCTTGTTACTGATAGAGAATTCAATCATCCAATCCACCAAACAACTCAAAACAAGAGTCACTTCCAACAGGAGAATACACTGTTTACCATTGGCAGAGCACTTTGGCAAAAAATTTTCTTGGGCGCTCCCCACATAATCAGCTGTGCTGCTCCAAAAATAAAATAAATAAACATAAATAATGCTAAATTGTTAGAGGTCTAGGACAGTACACCCTATCATCTAGGGCACTGACATGCATAAAACAAGCACAGGAGTTAAGCTGAAGAGTTGAACACAAAGAAAAATCAAGGGTCCTTCTAATGTTTCGTTTGAAATATTCCTGGTCAAATATATACACACATATACTGTATCCATATATATATATATATATATAAGATAAGATAAGATAAAATGAACCTTTATTAATCCCCGGAGGGAAAACCAGGTGTCAAAGCAGCAACATCAGCAAACATCAGCAAACACAATGAAACACAGGAGAGGTATAAAGGTATACAAAAATTATAAAAACAATAAATAAAAATAATAAAAGATACAGAGTGAATGGGTGAACATAGTGTGTACAGTCTGTCAATAAATAAATGTAATATGTACATATGTGCAGTCTATAAAGTGGTATATAGGATGTATAGTGTAAAGTAAGTGTAAAGTGCGCCAGTGGTTAGAGTCCAAGATGGTTGCAGATAGTGCATGTTAAAGTTCTTAAAGTCCTCATAGTTCTCATATGGGGGTCATATACACTCACCGGCCACTTTATTAGGTACAAGGTGTACCTAATAAAGTGTCCGGTGCTAGTACCGGGTGGTCTTCTGCTGCTGTAGCCCATCTGCTTCAAGGTTCGACGTGTTGTGCGTTCAGAGATGGTATTCTGCATACCTTGGTTGTAACAAGTGGTTATTTGAGTTACTTTTGCCTTTCTATCATCTCGAACCACTCTGCCCATTCTCCTCTGACCTCTGACATCAACAAGTGCATTTCCGGCCACTCAACTGCCGCTCACTGGATATTTTCTCTTTTTCGGACCACTCTCTGTAAACCCTAGAGATGGTTGTGCGTGAAAATCCCAGTAGATCAGCAGTTTTTGAAATACTCAGACCAGCCCGTCTGGCACCAACAACCATGCCACGTTCAAAGTCACTTAAATCCCCTTTCTTCCCCATTCTGATGCTCGGTTTGAACTTCAGCAAGTCGTCTTCACCACGTCTAGATTCCTAAATGCATTGAGATGCTGCCATGTGATTGGCTGATTAGCTATTTCTGTTAGCAAGCAATTGAACAAGTGTGCCTAATAAAGTGGCCGGTGAGTGTATACAGTATATATATATATAAGCAGATGATACCATCTGTACCGTTTTGTCTTTGGCACGTCTTCAAGTTTAAATCAACTAATATAATATTCAAAATAATAATAATAATAATAATAAATCAACTAATATATATGTATATATATATATATATATAAGCAGAAGATACCATCTGTACTATTTGTCTTTGGCACGTCTTCAAGTTTAAATCAACTAATATATTTTATATATATATATATAATATATATATATATATATATATATATTATATATATATAAGCAGATGATACCATCTGTACCGTTTTGTCTTTGGCACGTCTTCAAGTTTAAATCAACTAATATAATATTCAAAATAATAATAATAATAATAATAAATCAACTAATATATATGTATATATATATATATATATATACATATATATATATATAAGCAGAAGATACCATCTGTACTATTTGTCTTTGGCACGTCTTCAAGTTTAAATCAACTAATATATTTTATATATATATATATAAGCAGAAGATACCATCTGTACTATTTGTCTTTGGCACGTCTTCAAGTTTAAATCAACTAATATATATTTATATATATATATATATATATATATAAATATATATAAGCAGAAGATACCATCTGTACTATTTGTCTTTGGCACGTCTTCAAGTTTAAATCAACTAATATATATTTATATATATATATATATATATATATATATATATATATAAGCAGAAGATACCATCTGTACTATTTGTCTTTGGCACGTCTTCAAGTTTAAATCAACTAATATATATTTATATATATATATATATATATATAAGCAGAAGATACCATCTGTACTATTTGTCTTTGGCACGTCTTCAAGTTTAAATCAACTAATATATTTTATATATATATATATATAATATATATATATATATATATGTATATATATATATATATGTATATATATATATATAAGCAGATGATACCATCTGTACCGTTTTGTCTTTGGCACGTCTTCAAGTTTAAATCAACTAATATAATATTCAAAATAATAATAATAATAATAATAAATCAACTAATATATATGTATATATATATATATATATACATATATATATATATAAGCAGAAGATACCATCTGTACTATTTGTCTTTGGCACGTCTTCAAGTTTAAATCAACTAATATATTTTATATATATATATATAAGCAGAAGATACCATCTGTACTATTTGTCTTTGGCACGTCTTCAAGTTTAAATCAACTAATATATATTTATATATATATATATATATATATATATATAAATATATATAAGCAGAAGATACCATCTGTACTATTTGTCTTTGGCACGTCTTCAAGTTTAAATCAACTAATATATATTTATATATATATATATATATATATATATATAAATATATATAAGCAGAAGATACCATCTGTACTATTTGTCTTTGGCACGTCTTCAAGTTTAAATCAACTAATATATTTTATATATATATATATATATATATATATATATATATATATAAGCAGAACATACCATCTGTACTATTTGTCTTTGGCACGTCTTCAAGTTTAAATCAACTAATATATTTTATATATATATATATAAGCAGAAGATACCATCTGTACTATTTGTCTTTGGCACGTCTTCAAGTTTAAATCAACTAATATATATTTATATATATATATATATATATATATATATATAAATATATATAATCAGAAGATACCATCTGTACTATTTGTCTTTGGCACGTCTTCAAGTTTAAATCAACTAATATATATTTATATATATATATATATATATATATATATATAAATATATATAAGCAGAAGATACCATCTGTACTATTTGTCTTTGGCACGTCTTCAAGTTTAAATCAACTAATATATTTTATATATATATATATATATATATATATATATATATATATATATATATATAAGCAGAAGATACCATCTGTACTATTTGTCTTTGGCACGTCTTCAAGTTTAAATCAACTAATATGGACCTGCAGCGCCCCCTATCGTTTGTTATGATTCCAGCTCTTAACCAATCAGAGCCTCGCTTGCTGACAGAGTCTCAAAGCACATGACAACCATCCCCATCGCTGATTGGCTAGTTCTCCTCCTCGCAGCGCGACGACACATGGGGGTCTTCACCGAGGAGCGAGGAGCGAGGAGGGAGGGGATGTTTTAATGGCCGTCAGGAGCTCTACTAAACGCAGAAAGTCCGGATTATACTCCACATTTAGACTCTACTAGCTACAGTAGCGTTTCAGCCGCTTCTCTCTGACAACGAGCGTTTCCTTTGGGACACATTGGGGCTGGAGATGTGTGTTTGTGGTGTTGTTTAGACGCACTTTACCCGCTTGATCAGTGAGCGAGTTAGACATCAGGCCTCTAGCCGGCTGGCTAACAAACAAGCTACTCATTGGAGTTGAAAGGTAACTAGCTACTGTTTTAAACCTCAATCTCTGTATTCAGAATGTGTATATTAAATGTACTGAATCGTATTTAAAACTCACATTATTTGATGCAGTCTTAAGTGTGAGATATAAACAGGTTAGCACGTTAGCATAGCTTAGCATGTTGAAGCTAACTTTATAGTAACTTTACCAGCAGGCGAGCTAGCTCGTGCTAACCTGGTGTTGCTATGAAACCAACAGTTTACTCATAACTTGTGATCCAAGTTAGTTATTCCAGCTGTTCCAGTGGTGCTTGTTGAAGGAATGCTTATTCTATAATGTGGTACAATGCTGCTGTATTTAACCTAAACGTCAGACTCACTTTACACTTACACTGGCGCACTTTACACTATACATCCTATATATACCACTTACTTTACACTATATACCACTTACTTTACACTATACCTCCTATATACTACTTACTTTACACTTTACATCCTATATACTACTTACTTTACACTATACCTCCTATATACTACTTACTTTACACTATACATCCTATATACTACTTACTTTACACTATACATCCTATTTATACCACTTACTTTACACTATACATCCACTATACCACTTACTTTACACTATACATCCTATATACTACTTACTTTACACTATACATCCTATATACCACTTACTTTACACTATACCTCCTATATACTACTTACTTTACACTATACATCCTATATACTACTTACTTTACACTATACCTCCTATATACTACTTACTTTACACTATACATCCTATTTATACCACTTACTTTACACTATACATCCACTATACCACTTACTTTACACTATACATCCACTATACCACTTACTTTACACTATACATCCTATATATACCACTTACTTTACACTATACCTCCTATATACCACTTACTTTACACTATACATCCTATATACTACTTACTTTACATTATACATCCTATATACCACTTACTTTACACTATACATCCTATATACTACTTACTTTACACTATACATCCTATATACTACTTACTTTACACTATACCTCCTATATACTACTTACTTTACACTATACATCCTATATACTACTTACTTTACACTATACATCCTATTTATACCACTTACTTTACACTATACATCCACTATACCACTTACTTTACACTATACATCCTATATACCACTTACTTTACACTATACATCCTATATACCACTTACTTTACACTATACATCCAATATACCACTTACTTTACACTATACATCCTATATACTACTTACTTTACACTATACATCCTATATACCACTTACTTTACACTATACATCCTATATATACCACTTACTTTACACTATACATCCTATATATACCACTTACTTTACACTATACATCATATATACCACTTACTTTACACTCTACATCCTATATACCACTTACTTTACACTCTACATCCTATATACCACTTACTTTACACTATACATCCTATATATATCACTTACTTTACACTATACATCCAATATACCACTTACTTTACACTATACATCCTATATATACCACTTACTTTACACTATACCTCCTAGATACTACTTACTTTACACTATACATCCTATATACTGCTTACTTTACACTATACCTCCTATATACTACTTACTTTACACTATACATCCTATATACTGCTTACTTTACACTATACATCCTATATACTGCTTACTTTACACTATACATCCTATATACTACTTACTTTACACTATACATCCTATATATACCACTTACTTTACACTATACATCCTATATACCACTTACTTTACATTATACATCCTATATACCACTTACTTTACACTATACATCCTATATACCACTTACTTTACACTATACATCCTATATATACCACTTACTTTACACTATACATCCTATATATACCACTTACTTTACACTATACATCCTATATATACCACTTACTTTACACTATACATCATATATACCACTTACTTTACACTCTACATCCTATATACCACTTACTTTACACTATACATCCTATATATATCACTTACTTTACACTATACATTCAATATACCACTTACTTTACACTATACATCCTATATATACCACTTACTTTACACTATACCTCCTAGATACTACTTACTTTACACTATACATCCTATATACTACTTACTTTACACTATACATCCTATTTATACCACTTACTTTACACTATACCTCCTATATACCACTTACTTTACACTATACATCCTATATACTACTTACTTTACATTATACATCCTATATACCACTTACTTTACACTATACATCCTATATACTACTTACTTTACATTATACATCCTATATACCACTTACTTTACACTATACATCCAATATACCACTTACTTTACACTATACATCCTATATACTACTTACTTTACACTATACATCCTATTTATACCACTTACTTTACACTATACATCATATATATACCACTTACTTTACACTATACATCATATATACCACTTACTTTACACTATACATCCTATATACTACTTATTTTACACTATACATCCTATACACCACCTACTTTACACTATACATCCTATATACCACTTACTTTTCATCCTATATACCACTTACTTTACACTATACATCCTATATACCACTTTATAGACTGCACATATTACATTTATTTATTGCACATACTACATTTATTTATTGATGGACTGCACACACTATGTTCAGCCATTCACTCTGTATCTTTTAAATCTCTATTATTGTTTTTATAATTTTTGTATACCTTTACCTCTCCTGTGTTTCACTCTGTTTGCTGATGTTTGCTGATGTTGCTGCTTTGACACCTGAATTTCCCTCCGGGGATTAAATAAAGGTTCATCTTATCTTAGACAACGTGCGTTGACGGACGATTACAGGATTTACCTGAAATGTTAAATGTTGAATCATCTCTGCTTCTATTTCACAGGTGAATATGTAACATAAAGCAAACCAATCATGACATCCAGATTCGGTAAGACGTACAACCGCAAGGGAGGGGAGGCTAACTCGAAATTTGACGAGGTCTTCAACAATAAGAAGCCCACACTGACCACCAAATGGGGGGAGACCACCTACAAGGCTCAGTTGGGGGCCAAAAGGCCTATTTTAAAACCTGACGTTTCTGAGCTTTCCAAGAGGCCCAGGCTTGAGGACAGCGACAGCGATGAAGACCCATTTGGGTTTGACAGTGATGATGAGTCCAAGACTGTAACCACTCACAGTGTGTCGGAAGTCAATGAAGGGGCCTTGACAAAGACGACCACAGTGCAGGGTGGTGGGACAGCCACTGTTGTTACTTCTGCACAAGGCGCTGCAAGTTCAACAGCCACATTCACAAGTAAGTAATCAATACGTAAACTAGACTAACATACCCAACAACACTCCCAATTATCTTGACAGTTCATTTACTCTCTGTAGCCTACATTTAATTTCATTATTTATCTCCATCTGTTTATTTAACTGGTAGTTTCTGCTAGCCATTTTGTCGCAGTGTCAGCTGTTTCATATAGCCATCTGTGATTTTCTTCTCCATTCACAGCCAAGCAAACATCTGAAGAGAGGGTTGTTAAAAATAACCAGTCCTGGTACAAAAGTACATCAGATAGCAACCAAAAACCTGCATGCAAGGCCTCTTTGTCAAACACAGCCCCCTCTGATGATCGGAACGCCTCAGCGCCCCAGAGGCCCATCTCCTCCTCTGCTAATAAACTGTCCACTGGTGCACCAAGTGGTAGCAGAGACTTCCAAACCTCTTCCTCTTATGATGGACTGCCATCAGAAGAAATGAGAAGTGCTGAGCAGGAGCCTCCCACAGAGCCTCCACCAGAACCGGTGGACAACATTCCCGCTTCCCCATTTACCCTACGGGCCTCAAACTGCAAGAAATACCTGCGACCCACCAAGCCTGACAAAACGTCCTCTGAACCTGCTGAAAACAACCAGCCCACTGAAATAGCCAGTGCCCAAGATAAACCCAACAGCAACCTTTCTGCTAGCGCAAGTAGTACTGCTGCCAATGCTAAAACAGCAGCCAAGCCCGCAGCCAAGCCCCCAGCCAAGCCCCCAGGAAGGGGCGGCGGGAGGGTACGGGACTACACAGTCCTGCACCCTTCCTGTCTGTCAGTGTGCAACGTCACCATCCAGGACTCAATTGAGCGGAGCATCGATGAACTGGTCACCCCAGCCGCCCCTGCTGACCTTGGAGATGCAGGCCAGATGAAGAAGAAGTCAGACGCTGCCCCACCCAAATCCACCAGGTGAGTCATTAACATTGTGAAGAACATTACTAAAAGGTTGTGGGTGATATGGACAAAAATATTAACATTTTCTTACCGTTTGACAAAATTGATTAAGTAGTAATATTTATCATGTTCCATACATTTTGTGTCATGTGTGAGTCATTCAGGATTTTGCCTGTGTGAAGTAGAAGAAGAAATATCTAGTACCTTGCATACAAAGCAAAATGAGTTAGCCACGAATAATGACCACTAATAATGAATCACTTTTGTATTGCACTTCATTGTGCACTTATTCACACACACTTTATAACACCGTGGCTATGAACAGCCTGTCTTCAGCTTCAGGACTGAATCGTATGAAATATAATTTGTTCAGCCGCCGAGGAGCAAAACACTCACTGTATTATAAGTATAGGCCTTAATATCGATGTCTGAACGGAACAATCTGTCTTCAGGCTTATGTTTTCAAGTATGGTATTGTCATAAAGTCCCTGCACTGTTACAAAGTGGAGTAGAACTGGAAGCGGTATTCGGGTAGGTTAATCACTTGCTGCAGGGCTTTTATTCTAAAGGCATCTCGTGTTCTTGGAGATGTTACTCGCTGCCAAAGCCTAAGTTGTTTGAAATTTAATGCAGGAGAGGATAGCACCAAGGTATACTCTATACATCTAGATGGATGTTAACATGGAAATGAAGCAGTCAACCAAGTAAAGCTGGTTTACTAAATGGATTTCCACTCTGATCAACAATCATATAACAAACATGACAAATGCAAAAAGAAAAAAATTAAGCCTTGTTTTATCTTTCGAGACAAGAGCGCCGCCATGTTGCAGTACTGTACCCTGTGACGTCACAAGAATGGTTGGCTCGGATGGTTATACAGATACAACGGTAGAGACTGTGAAAGACGGAGACACGGGACAGAAGAAAACAAAAGGGAGAACACTATTGTATTGCTTCTGGATGTCAAAATGAGTTTTACAAGGTTAAAGCCATGGGCAAAATCGTCTATTCTCATAAACTGCCGCTGAAATGGAGAACAGCACTGCAGCGCTGGCTGGCGTCAGTGAAGAAGAAGAGCCCTCCGATGGGCACTGAGTCCAGCTGCAGCTGACTGTCTCCCCATCTCCCATCCTCTCCCCTCTCTGACCACCTGTCTCTCCTCTTCTGCTGTCTCATTCAGACCATTCACAGACAAGATTGCTAAGAAAATAAACGGCGAAAGCACTACATTATTCTGAAGCCCGCGTTATAGCGTTTATTGACATGTAACTAGCTTTAGTATCTTCTGCTAGCTACCGGCTCAACAATAGCATACCAAAACCAGCGTCACAAAGTTTTTCTTATATGTCACCAAAACAATCATTAGAGACATTCTTGGCCTAATGTTACCTGTGTTCTCCTCTGTCTCTCCCTCTTGAACCCTCGGTTATAACGTTACTCCCAAGCCGACATGCACACGGACACCAGGGACTCAGTGGGCTGCTGTCAGCGGCAACACAGGGCAATGTGGGCGGGGGAGCCCCGGTAGTCGCACCGCTTCCGCCCAAAATGCTCCGCTTTCCGGTTTATCCCCTAAAACAGAGGCGACATACCGCTGTATATCCTCAGTACCATTTCGGTAGTGCTTTTCCTGTGGTCCTCCTCCTGTTTTAGGATTTCTTCTTTTGAACATTTCTCTCATTGCGTCTTGTATCATGTAATTATAACGGTGGGATTAACACTGTTTACTAACGCTGAAATTTCCCCCCATATTAACTGCCGAAAAGGCGTCACACACGTCCAATGCAAATACAAAAAAATATCATAGACATCACGAACCAACGGAAAGTAAAATAATTTACTTTTGGAAAAAGATCTTTACTTTTTAAACCCAAAATGTTGACCGTCTGATCGTCCATCGATGAAACCAACCATGTTACATATGCAATGATGGTTATGTAGAAATTACAAAATATATTTGTCATATCTGTGGTTTAATCAGCCTTTTTAAATCTGGGCACTACAAGTGCCAAAACATGCACGTTTCGTGTTCTCTTTAATATCAATATCATTGCATTTAATGGCACATCACCCACAATGAATGAATTGACTTGAATGATAGTAAATAGAAAATAATTACTTTCAACTTGATTGTCGAAGTCAGCTCTTCCATTAGTGTATGTAGTATGTGTCCTCTATTATAGTTATGCAATTACTGCATACATCAATCGACTTGTACGCATCATGTTTTAGTGGTTTCTAAACAGTAACATTGTGGTGTGTTTGCTGTGAACAGGTTTTCTGTTCATTGAGTTGTATAAAACTTTGGACCCCTACTCTTGTTTTTTTTTATTTGTTTAGCTTCAGTGGGTGCGTTTAGTTTCGCTTCTACAACAACAGTGCAAACAAACAAGAAATACATCCTCTCCCTGTATCTTCGCAGGTACAGACCCACCCAGACAAAGACCAAGAAGACCAAGACTGAGACCAAGCTGGAGTTTTTCGGCTTTGGGGACAAAGAGGACCAGGAGGACGAGGAGGGTACAGAAGGTGGCATGGCAGGCAAGAGTAGCTACAAGATCAAGTACTTTGGCTTTGATGACCTGAGCGAGAGTGACAGCGATGAGGAGAGTTCTCAGGCCAAAGAGAAGAAGGCCAAGAAGGCGGCTGCGGCCTTAGCTGCTCTGAGTTCCGGTGTGGACAGCCCTCATACCAGTGACTCTCAGGACAGCCAGGCCAGCAGCAACACAGGTGAGCTCATCCTTCATTTATAGAGATATGGTCATCTAATTACTCTTAATTACCGTAAGAGTTAGCCACTGTGCAGTATTTGGTGATATTGTGTATTTAACTATACTATACCTTGGCTGTATTGTTAACATCAAAATCAAAACAAACCTGCAAATTAATTATTGATAAAGTTCTTATAGTTTTGTATTCAACATAATACCTTATTAATTCACTGAAACGTACTGAAACAAATGCATATGTGACACATTGTTTTTGTCGGTAAAAAATACACATAGCCGGTGGATTTTTTTCAACTACTAATCAATTTAATTTAATTAATTTTGGACACTGTTCACACACTGATGCTTGTTTTTCGCAATCAACAATGGTTTATCCAACAGATACGCTTGACTTCGCTGATGACCCCGGTCTTGGCGGCGCTGACGGGCAGAATAGACGCTCAGGGAAGCCAAGTGACAAATCCAAGGACACTGGCAGTGGATTCAAAAAGATCTTCAGTGGACCCAAAAAGGTATACGAGCATGCTATAAATATCTGTCATTCTCTGCCTGCTTTTACTCAAAACTTATTTTTGTCATCTAACCTGCCTTCACGACCTTCCTCCTGGCTAGGGTTGATCTCGGGTCTGTCGCTACTTGGCTTTGAACAGGGACTTTTTTTTTTTAATGTTATTGGTGTTTAAATGACATTTACATAACATAATTCCCAGCTTATCAGAAAATAGACAGAGATAATGGGATAGAGCATCAGAGAAAAATTAATGAAGGGGGCAGGAAATTTATTTGGTTGTCATTTTATGTATTGTATATGTTTTTTATTCAGCTGTAATGTGTGCTAGAACTACAGTTGCAGACTTGAGGCTCTGAATGGAGATGCCCAGGGATTAACTTTTGACAGCAGTCACACATGAATGGGTTAAATGCGTGTTCAGTAGCACGCACCCCACGTGGTCTTCCAGTATGAAGGGGGTTGCAATATTACCTCTTGGGTGAGGTCCATATTTATCTAAACAACTCCGCTTTGATTTGTGGTATTTTGCGTAATGCCCGTATTCGCTCTGCTTTCGCTCTAGATCATGTTTTGCAGTGGCTTTGGGTTATTTGTGGTCTGTCTTCCTAATTCTTTGTCTTTACTGTTTCTACATCGTCCACAAAACTCTGCACATTGTCTTTTGCAATATATAATTGAGTCACACTCGTGTGTCATTTTCAGGAAATGTTTTGTGCTGCTTTGGGACTGTTAGGCTCCACACTGAGGCTGCTGTTGTCTCAGTCTATCATCATGATCGCAGCATGCAATATTTATTTGTTCAGTTGTGCTAATTCACAACAATAACTTAAGCTTTGTGCTAGAATGGTTTATGGAGATGCAGTTATCCATCAGTAAATGAACGAATGAGTAACTGACTAACATCATATCAGGTGTTATGCGTTGTCTCTGTTTAGATATCTAACCAATTTTTTAATTCTTACTTTGTTCCAGTCCCCTGCTAAAGCCGTGTACAACGCTCGCCACTGGAACCAACCTGAGCCTGAAGAGATACCTGTGCCTCCACTCTCTCGATCTCAAACTGCTCCGGTAAGATATCGACCCCTTAGTGGTTATTGGTATTGAGTTTCACTTTATTGTGTTGTGTGGTTAGTTGTTGTTGCTGTGTTTTTAAATTTTTTTTAGCCCAATAAAGGTAGTACAACTACTTATATTTGGGTACTTGTTGATATCTTGTTGAGTACCGATATGCATACTTAATAATACCATTACAGTTTTAACATTGACTTTTAAAACATGTTTTATTTTGATCAGATGTTCCTCACTTTCTGACTGTGACAAATTAAATATACATGATGCTGTTGCTGACATTTTAACATTCAACTCTGTGTTTTCCTGATAGAAACAGAGCAGAGTTGTTGCTATCTCCAGGGCTAACCCCCCTTCACTTTAATCAGCAGGTGGCAAGCAAGATACAGGAACTTGGCTTGGGTCTTTAGGCGTTGTAGCATATATTCACCAATAGGCATGTCACATTAGTCGGTGTTACACGGTGGTCAGGCACACACCGATTACATTACGTACCCACTGCCCCCACTGTCTTTTTGCTTTTTATACAGAAATAAAACCCATTTAGTTCATTTTAGCATATCAGCGGCATGTTATCAATAGATTAGTTTAGACAAACTAAAAGTGAATGCATCTCATCCTGTGTGTGAAATATGACACCTGCTACCCTGAGCTGAGACTCCGTATGGAGCAGAACGGTATGGTTCTCTTATAGCATTGGGTTTAAATCTGAAATATTGGCGCGTTGACAGACCGAGAGATCGCAGAGGATTTGGTGTCGAAGTGAAAAGCAAACATGCAAGGCACTGATCTTGTTGGTTAACATCACATTGCCGTACAGTGGTATTGGGTGCAGTTGCATCGGAGTAGTTTTACGAGTACATGAGCACAGCATCAGACCCTGTACCTGGTATCGGTATTGGTGCATCCTTAGTTTAAAGATCTCATTTGAAATGTATGCATTCATTTTTGCACAGAAAGCAGGAAAATAATATTACAGGGTATTATGTTAAGCGATTGTTAATAACTAGCACCATTTGTTTACAGAATTCCCCACTGTTCACAACGCAAGATATTGTTTATTGGTCTCTTAGTAGTCAACCGTTTTGTTTAATTGCTCAAATTAGTCTCTTTCTGTTCACAGTTATTTTCCTAGGCAAGTGAACCTGGCTTTATTTGTTTATTCTGCGCTGAATCCCCCCCATGGAAATAAATGTTTGTTCAGAGACAAGCTAATAAGAGAGAGGATTTAAAAGTAGTTTTTAACTTTGCACTACCTCATCTGACATATGTTAACAACACTTATTAAAGACTTGTGTGTTTAACAACCTATTCAGCTGTGGTAAATCTGGCCGACATGTCGTTAAACAGATTTTGTTACTTTGGTTTGAGCCCCAGTTCTCCGCCTCTTTTCTTCCTCAGGCAATTTTATCGAGCAGCAGCAAGGACAGCAACTCCCATAAAGATGATGGCTTGTTCAAAGCCCCTCCGCCGCCGCCCAAAGTCATTAAGTCGGAGACCATCCCCACACGACTCAACCAGGATATTGTCACTGCGCTCAAATGCAGGAAGGAGCACAAGGAGGTGAGTCCGGAGCACACAGATGTTTTTAGACGTCTGGCTGAGGAACGGGGTGGGGGAGGAGGAGGCACTGTCTTTTCAGCTAAAAGCTTATTTGTGTTTCGTTTTTACTACATTTGTTTGCATGCTGCTATGATTTGAATCTCTCTTTTTCATACTCAGCCAAGCTGCTTTTACCCAGTTTGCTGCAGGTTATACAGCAAAGGCAGAGCATTCATTTGATGCATGTAAAGCTCACTGTTATTTATTTGAAACCCTTTGTGGATTGGAGGTAGCAATGAGGACTGCAGCTGTTATTTATGGCCCTGAAGTGACGCACCAAGCTGACGGTCAGTCGCCGGACAGTTAACAACGGCTTTTATATCCGCAGTCCTCAGTCTTTCGGTTTCCCCTTTTCGAATGACGAAATCAGACTACTGTCGCTTGCTGGTGTGGAGAGTTATTTCCTCTCACGCAGGTGCAGAACGTACGTGCTAACTGGCTGTCGGCTGTAGTCTTTGCGGTGTGTTCAAATGCAACTTGTCGGCCTTCATCACCGCTAGTTCTCTGATTTCGGCTTTGTGTGCCTTTAAACTCCCCTCCAGCTTGTGTCATTTACAGATGGGCCTTCTGGGCCCCAGATCAGGCTGTTAGCTGCAGATCCCCTGAGGTAAAATAGCTTCAGCTAAGCTGTCACCACACACTGGTGTTATCTTAAACCCTGATCCTCCCTCCTCTGTCGTGCTGAGAGCACACACAGCATGACTGTTGATACTGGTAAACATAGAGAGTCAACTGCTGATCAGGCCCTAACTCCACATGCTGAGCTTTTATTGATGAGAGGGTATTAGCACAGTCAGCTATTGCTGGTAATGGAACCAATAGAGAGGAATTAAACAATGAGAGCAATTCTCTCGCTGCGTTTGTGCGAGTTGATTGTGACTCAGGACAGATGCACTGCTTCCCAATTAGCTGTAATTAACCCTTATTCCCCTTTCACCAGCTGTACACGGTGGTGCAGCATGTGAAGCACTTCAACGACGTGGTGGAGTTCGGAGAGAATCAAGAGTTCACAGATGATTTTGAGTACTTGGAGACAGGGCTGAAGAGCAGCCAGCCACTCAACACAAGATGCCTTAGGTAAGTGGAATGAACCACTAGGTGCTGCCTTTTTTTGTGCAGTTCTACAGAGGAGCACTTAAATGCTCAAAGTCTGCTTGGACATAGACTTTATTTTCTAGTGGCATGCTGATGGTACTGATTTGTATGAGTACCAAGTACCTCACTAAGTTGATTGAACGGAACAAGCACCTGTCACCCAAAGCTTGTTCATGTATTAGCCTAGCCTATTTATAAAACAATTACATGAACAGCTGCTTTAGTTGATCAAAGCTTTTAAATTTGTATCCCTCATTAAATGAAACAAAACAATGATTCAATTATTCTAACAGAGAGCAGCAGGAGGTAGCGATGCAAAGTAAATGTCTGTCAAGAGAATGTAAAAAGGGGTTTTCATGTTTCTTGTTCACATGCAATATACCAACAGTGACCAACGTTTTTGCACTACTTGATGAAGAACCATCCTCTTCTCTTCCACTGCTTGAGGGACCTTTGGCCGACTTTACTTTTTACAGAGGCTGTAGCAGGCAACTGAGTCCCCAGTTCTCCCAGTTAGCGGCCACGATGTTGCGTGCATTGTCATGTACACATGCAGCAGTTCTTGCAGAAATCTCCAAATGTCAAAAGTTTTTGAAACCAAATCACAGCATGGCTTTTTCAATGGTATTCATCAAGGAAATTAATCTTCAGGTTCCCAGCTTTCAGATAATGTACACCACTTCTATGTGATATATACTGTTGATGTGCTATTTCCCCTAAAAGACTCCCTGTGCCCCCCCTTAAAAAGACAAAAATGTCTATGGAAAACAGGAGTGGGAAAAGGTTAAACATATGTTGTTTTTAAATTAAGACACAAAATAATGAGCCCTATAGAGGCACGCTGTGTACCTATATTTTGCTTTCCTCTCTGCCCTTTTCTGTTTATGCGTCTCACTTTTATTCCCACCATCTGTTGGGGTAATGTGCTGAGATAAAGCTCATGTTTTTCTGTAGTCTGATAAAGCACACAGCCATTCTGTTGTGAAAATGAAATCCACTCAGGAGAGACAACCTTGACTTCCGAAAAAGCTGCATGGAGTCCGGCCTCCTTGTATGCTTTAGTATTTTGTTTTAACACATACAGAGAGAAGAGGGTGAAAAGACAGAGTAGAAATACAAATGAGAACATGTTGATGCTGATTTGGAAGTAGGCTTTGCCACATTCTCTCTCAGTCTCATTTATTTTAGTTTTTAGCACAAGAGTGATAAATATTTGACCCAACATTTCTGTAATCCATACTTTCTCTCCCTTTATTTCTCTACTTCTCTCACTGCTGCAGTATAATCAGCCTGGCCACGCGGTGTGCCATGCCCGGTTTCAGGATGCACCTGCGGGCTAGAGGGAAAGTGGCCCAGGTCTTCAAAATGCTCAGTGATGCTCCACAACACCCGGTCAGTAAAACTCTTTTCTGTCACCCGTCATCTCCTCAAAAAATGTTTTTAAAAAGCAGTGACAGATGATAGTATGTTTGCCACTTTTGAGTAATTGAGTAACGGAGATGAATGACGGCTGGCTTGACCGCACGTTACCGCAATACGATAACGTTTCCTGTCCATGACAGAGTTAGCATGCAGCTTTAACTATGATGTCTAGCTCTGCTTTTCCTGCCAATGTGTGAAACCCAAAGTGCAGACCCTCCGCTGTATTCTGCTTGGTTGTTTCGGCTCGTTTGTTTTTTTTGGATATGGAACGGATATGACGTCATGGTACTCTGATTACAACAATAAAAGCAGTAACTTCCTACTCCCTCCGCATAGACTCAAATGAAGCAAAAATATAGATTCTGGCATTAAAAAAATCTATTTCAAAATCATAAAAAAAATTGCTTTTCCCACACCTACTGCTTTTGTTTTCTTTTTCCTTTGATAGAAATGTATGCCCTTAAGGTTCAGGTCCAAAGTTTTGAACCAATGAACCTTAGCTGGTGAACTTGGCTACTGAATAACCCAAAAGTAACAAAAAAGACATATGCATACTTACTCCAAGTAAAGTTATTCCAGAAACTAATTGCCAAGTTTGTTAATGCATATTTGTCTTTTAATGTAGTGTTTTTACAGTTTCACAAATGCACTATATATATCATGCTGTGATGTTTTTTTCTGACCAGACATGCAGACCTGCATTGTTAGTCTGTACTGTCATCTTTCTTGCTAAATTGTCTGTATTTTTAACCGGCCTAGAGTAGCTTCATAAAAATGCTACATCTAATCGCATAAGGGGATGTTTGTTTTAGTGTCTTGTACAACACCTCCGCAATATTTTCTAATGAAGAGGATGTTTAATGTCTACATGCCTGCAGTTATTTAAAAGTCATAATTTCTGTTTTAATTATTATATTCAAGCCAAAGCATTGAGGTCTTCAGTACAGTTTCAGTTATCCTCGAAGTGTAACCTTTTCTTAGTGTGCAGCATCTTTTCTTGGTTTGCACAGAATGCTGTAGTGGTGATAGTGGACAGGTATTCAGATTTTTCCAGCTTCTCCAGTGCTTTAAAACCGTTGACCACCATGTCTCACCTCTGTATGTTCCACACCACCTACACCACTTTGTTAAAGCCTGTCTCCGTCGTCCTATCAGAACCTTGGTCTGTGCACGGCCTCCCTGATGTACATCCTGAGTCGGGATCGTCTCAACATGGATCTGGACAGGGCCTGTTTGGAGCTTATGATCAAGCTGCTGGAGCTGGACCAGGACTACACGGCCACCCAGGATCAGCTCACCCCAAAAGAGGTGGAAAAGGTCAAGGAGAAGATCAGGAAGCTGTGCGAGACCGTGCACAACAAGCACCTCGACTTGGAAAACATCACGGTACGTTGTCTTTTAAATAATTAAATAAATACAACAAAAAAAGCTTCACCTCTGGAGTTCAAACAAGTAACCACCTTCTCCGAGTTTTTTAATGATTTCTTTTTTAACAAGCAAAACTTCATTAATACTTAAATGGCTTCATTGGAAATGTTTTATTGAAAGCCAAATCTGTGAAACTGAGCATAAAATGTTAATGTTGACTAATTTGTTTTTAATGTACCTCACTCTCTTCTACTCCTTTTCCTAAAACACTACTAAGCACCTGTTTGTGGAAGATATATTGTGTTATCTGTAAGAAATGGTTGCATGCAGATGCACTTATCCTAGTGATGGTGATGTTTTGAACATCACAGTTTTATTATATGGAAGTTGATGTGAAGAATGACAGGTGTTCCCATGAAGATTACTCCGTTGAACTGCAATGATGTTTTTAGAGTCACAAATGAATTGATCCAATAAAGGCATTAGTGCCTTTTGGTGCTCTTGTTATATTAAAGTTACGGCACTATTCACATTTGCTTCTTTTATATTCCTCATCAGCAAGCTTAAATTGATAGAAGTAGATTATATTTTGGGCGGAGATGATAATTTAACAACTTGACAGGTAAGCATCCATGGCAATATTATCCAAAACTCTAAAATGTGTTCATGTTATCATTCAGGGTTTACGCTAGATTTTTGTTTTTGACGGCCAATATGGCTGTTTATATTCCAGAATTCCAGGCATAAAGAACAAACTACTGGACACATGTTTTAAATAGTCATACAATAGCCTACATTTGGAAAACTGGGAAATAAATTAAATGAAAAAGCGGTCTAAAAAAATAAAATAATTGGGTGGTCGGTCTGATATCGGCATTCGACAAATTCAAAATAGTGTTGTGGAGCAACGCAATTGGAGCAAATATGATTTAAAAACAGTTATTTTTATAAAACAGTCACTATATCCTTTAAAAAAATCATGCCTCTGTGTCCTCTGGTGTCCTCCGCTGCTCCTAATGGCATCTGCAAGATTTCACAGACCGGAAGAAAACAACCAATCAGAGCCGAGCTGGAGCCTTGCCGTCTCTGAGCAGCTGTCAATCACTCACAATCTCTGATCAAACGGTCAAACCAGGCAGCGCTGATCAAATATGAACCAATATTCTGTTACTGTAATGCCTATTTCTCGCATAAAATGTTTTCAGAAACATCTTGTAGTGTACTGTTTAACTGTAAAATGAGAAGGTTTGTGACAACTGCACATGATACCGAATGCAAATGTGGGGGAAAAAGGGTGTCGTGCCGGATAAAAAAGTGTGTGCAGGATATCTCAGATTTTACATGTTGGTGTTTTTTCTGTTGTAGACGGGCCACCTTGCCATGGAGACATTGCTCTCTCTGACCTCCAAGAGAGCCGGGGATTGGTTCAAAGAAGAGCTGCGACTACTGGGCGGTTTGGACCACATTGTTGACAAAGGTAGGCGTGTGGGATGCATAGTATGCACGTCTTTAGTCTGTATACTCGTGTATATGTGTATAAAGTAGATTTGCTTTCCAAGATGAAAAGTCACAGCTGTTGAAGTTCATGTGTCTGTCAGGATGTGTAATAGTCATATGCCTTGTGCTTTTTTCTGTTGCCACAGTGAAAGAGTGTGTGCAGAACCTGAGCCAAGAGGATGACAAGGAGAACCTCGTAGCATCTTTATGGGGGGCTGAGAGGTGTCTGAGAGTACTTGAAAGTGTAAGTACTGCTCTGTCAAGTTCCTCTTTCATCGTAGTCCTACAGAGTTACACTCAAGGACAAGAGTAATTGGGCACTGTGAAGCGGATGGTAACTTTTATTGTTACCTTTTTATGAAAGACTTTGCTTAAAAAAACAGAATGTTTCTTATCAGCTATCTCACTTTAAAGTGTCACTGATCAAAAGTCTGACCCAAACAAAAGTGTCTCCCATCATTTTCTGTATCTTGGCTCCCCTTTTGAGCCCTTCAGTGTGCTTTCCCCTCTATTGATTTGATTTCTCTTTCATCTCCTGCCAACAGGTGACAGTGCAGAACCCAGAAAACCAGGGTTACTTGATTGCCTACAAAGACTCACAACTCATTGTCTCCTCTGCCAGGTGAGCACAAGATACAGCTTGGAGCTATTATTGACTGGACATGAACACATACTGAGGCACTGACTAATATAACAACACTTCATTCAGTTTACTTTATGGAACGCTATTGTAGCCATCATATTAAACCGTGTCCTCAGGGGTGTTACGGGTCTTTTTACTTGTGTGTCTGTTAATGAAAACATCTTCACCTTATTGAAGCAAAGGAATAATTAGTAGAGGACAGACCTTACAGTTAGAGTTGTTCTGATACCGATACCAGTATCGGAAATGCGTCCGATACTGCCCAAGATTTGTGATCGTTATCGGCGTGTACATCATTCTATTTACCGATCCGATACCATCATTTATTAACAAAAAACAAATCAACTTGTTTAACGGGAAATCAGTTCTTCTTCACCGCTCCAAAACAGTAGCCTTCACTGTGCTGTCGCCCTGGATGTATCATGGCTGCTACTCACAACTACTGTTTTAGAACAGCGAAGAAGAACTGATTGCAGGTAGTTAGTCATGTGACGATGGCAAACAACAACAGTGCGGTGATAGTGGAGAGTTTAACAGTAACGGTAGTCAGAGCGAGGAAAGTGTCAGCCATTTGGCAATATTTCACAGTGGAAAATCCAGCAAGTAAAACGTCGATATGTACAGTATGTAAGGCTTCTGTTTCGAGGAATGGCACTAGTGTTGCCAATTTCAACTCCAGCAATCTTATAAAACTTTTGAAGACGCATCACACGAAAGAGCACAACGGCTTCACCGAGGCAAAGGGGGAGAACAAGACGAACTGCAGCAGCAAATGTTGGAAATGAGAATCTATGCTTTTAATTCTCCTGCTCCTCGTTTCTGTTGATGTTCACTTCTTCCTCCTCTGTTCTTCACCCTTGTGCTTGTTTTTCTGCAAAATGTACTGAATTTCTGCACGTATAACTTTGCTCTTTAACCTCTTCCACTCCTTGAGAGCATCCTCAGCTGACTTTACTTTTTTCCGAGGCTATATAGCAGACTCAGTTTTAGAGCTAGAGTGAAGATACTGGTATCTGTTGAAACTAAAAAAACCTAAGGAATCCATTGACCTCAAGATATATGAATAAAAATGGGTTCTATGGGTACCCACACGTCTCCCCTTTATAGACATGCCCACTTTATGATAATCACATGCAGTTTGGGGCAAAATCCATGCAGTTTTATGAATGCAGTATAAATATGTAATTTTTTCCTATTCTAAAATGGAATATTTGAATATTTCTGCATACTGGGGTCCCTATACGGTCTGAATTACATAAATTGGGTACCACTGTAAAGTTGAGACTCTTGTGGAAACAGTGAGCCCAACTATTCATGTGTGATGATGTTAGTCCCCATACCAGCCATTTCATTGTAGTGAGACCATTTTTTTGAAACTTATAAAATGAAATATAAATGACCTCTAGGATAATCACAGCCACATGAAACTTTACAAACACAAACTAAAGACCTAGAGCATTCAGAGGATGGATGGCTTTCCTAAGTAGATTGATACTGAGGGGGTTTCTGAGCAGTTTCAACAACAGAAGTGCATCCAATCCGGAAAAAAGCAACTCTTGCAGAAATCTCCAAATGTCAGAAGTTTTTTTTATATATCAAATCACAGTATGGCTTTTTCTATGGTAGTCCTCGGGGTCTTGGTGTCTTAATGTGGTATTTTGATAATTTTTTATCAATTCTTGAAAATTGTTTGCACCAAATCTGTGTAATAAATGGTATCAACCCAAAAATTGCTGCAACAATTTATGACACATAAGTGAGCATGGGAATGGCAATCATATACTTCCATCATAATGTTTTAAGTCCTTATACACTTTCAAAATGTATTTTAATTCATTCATTCATTCATTTTTATTTCTGATTTATGACTAGAATAACTTGACAAACAGTGCTGAGCTGCATCTCAAATGAATCTTCAGGTTCCCAGCTTTCAGATGACGTACACAACTTCTATGTGACATCTACCGTTGACCTGCTATCTCCTCCTCTCCTAAAAATGGGTCTATGAAAAAGAGGGGGGGGAGTGGAAAAGGTTAATTCCTTTCATCATTATGTTTTTCTTACTTTCACCAGAGCTCTGCGGTACTGTGAGGATATGATTCAGCGATACAGCAGGGCGTTAAACAACAGCTCTCTGTCATTGTCGGGTGCAACGCTGCCCCACTGCAGCTTCAGTAACGTGGGCAAGGCTGTGGAGGACTGCATGAGGGCCATCATAGGAGTGCTGCTCAACCTTACCCACGACAATGGTATTCTCATTTACTACTTGCTATTTTTGCTTTTATTTGCCTTTGTTTTGTGTTTGCTGCTTTTATCTGGCATTTCTGGGTATTAGGGGGTGGGCAATGACTCAGTATTAGGGCTGCTGCATAACAATGAGTCACAGTTTAATGCATTAAACAGCAGTTTGATTGTGTTATATGTGATATTTCATACTCAATATTGTGATGTATAGTATTTAGGGCTGTCAAAGAGATAATAAAACGTTAACACAAATTCGTTTTAATAAAGCAAGCATATTTGAATGCTCCCATGTTGATAAGAGTATTAAATACACGACAAATCTTAACAGATAAAAAATGTGCACTACGATTAATCGCGATTAAATATTTTAATCGATTGACAGCCCTAATATTCTTAATAATGTGCTCAAATAGACTGTATCAACCGTATCCCTCAGGCTTCAGGTGCTTAACAGAGTATATAGACTAGTATGAGCGGAGTTTAATAATGATGTTATTTTTATCTGCAGAGTGGGGAAGCACTAAGACAGGTGAGCAGGAACAGCTTACTGTAACTGCTCTGAATTGCGTCCTCCGAGTCCCACGCTACATCCCCCAGGAGCAGCGCTTTGACGTGCGAGTACTGGTAAGGTGTCTTGGAACAAAACAAAACAAAACACCACATAATTGGTTAAAAGATATTCTGCCAACCTGCGTTTTGCTCTGTGTATGTCTGTGCCCGTGTGTACATACGTCTTTATTTGTGTATTTTGTTGTGTATTCCAGGGTCTGGGTCTACTAATTAACCTTGTGGAGTATAGCTCCAGAAACCGCCACTGTCTGGTGGACATGGAGTACATAGTCGACGACACCTGTCTGGAAGACAGCCTGATGCAGCCTGCTGACCCAACACAATCAGACACAGCGGCGGCAGCGTCAGCACCACCGAGCACAGCTGAGACTCAGGGAGACGGGGCTGTCAAGCCCAAGCCCTCCGGTGCTTTGGCTGCCCTGGTGCAGGTAGGAATTGTGCCAGGACTCATTAATAAATATTTTAGCAGTCAGTATGTTTTTTTTTTTGTCTTGGCTACAGTTTTCTTTTGAAGTCAGGATGTGAGCAGAAACAGTGATGAGCAAAAGAGGAAAAAAAATCATCATCAAGTCTGAAGTTGCATACATTTGACCGTCTGAACACTAAGTTATACGCAAGTGCAAGTCAATGCACACTGTGGATTTGGATTTCAAGATAAAAATGTGATTTTACTAATGTTTTTTTTCATTATTGATATTACTTTAACCAAACTCCTTGCCCGACTCATTAGCGCAGTTTTCTGAAAGCCTGAAAGGAACCATGGAGAGTAAAGTAGTGATTAACTTTAAAATTTCCTTTCACTGTCAGTGAGTTTTTGGCATACCCAATTGCTTTCTGACCTCGCCCTGAAGAAATAACTTGGCTATCCCTTTATTCCCTTTAAATTATTAAAAATCAGCTGTGTTACTTGGCTCCAATTTATTTTAAAAAAAGTTTGTGTTTGGAGTTCACATCTCTTTATTTCCTTCTAAATGGTAGCTTTTCCTGGAGAGGGAGCGCGCTGCCATCCTGGCTGAGGCGAAGACTGACGACCTCATCAGCGAGGCGCCCAAGCCGGCACTGGACCAAAGCGGAGAGTGGAAGGAGACGTCGGGAGAGATCCAGTGGGTGGCAGCCGAACCCAACGAAAACCAAACCGAGAAGAAAGAGGAGGAGAAGAAAGAGGAGGAGGATGAAGAGTTGGATCTAAATAAAGGTAGACGTTTTGTGTGTGTTTTGAAGTTGTCTGTGTGCATGTAAGAGGAGCTGTTTTTAGCCTCGGCTAAAATCATAATCTAGATACATGTGGTTAATGATTACTCTGTGGCAACAACTTCATATATGTTTTGCTTCTCAACTAATTCAGTTTGGAGCAAGAAAAACTTGCAGGGCGGCGTTTCTTTCTCTTCCATAAAATTGCAGTAATTCCACTGGATTAAAACGCCTTTAAATAGAGTATATACCCACTAGAGCTGAAACAATAAGTCGATTCATCAAGCAAAATGTACCCAACATTACCTAGTTCCAGTTTCTCAACGGATATTTTCCACCACTTTCTGTTATTCTCAGACGATGTATTGAGAAGTAATCGACAGATGAATCTATATTGAAAATAATCATTAGCTGTAGCCCACATTATTTATCTGCAATTCAGCCGTTTTATGCTGTATAGAAAATTGAGCAGTAGGGTTGGGTGATGTTTGTCGTTTTATTTTGCTAATGTACTGGTCTGCCTCCCGAGAACGAGAGCTACTCAGACGCCGAAAGAAAGTGAAACAGCAGGGGAAACGGTGTGTAGAGTCGGCATATTGTCACATCTAACTCTGTGAAATAGGAGCCACACACACCCGCACGAATATATCAGCAATCGTCAGTTGTTGGGCTAATGGTGGCCTATTGGGAAATTTTAACGTATCGCCCAACCCTATTGTGCCAGCACAGGAACATCACTCTTTTTAGCAACAACAGAATGTGCACCAATTGTATCTTCACAGCAGCTCGTGTACTGCATAGCTATGTTATTTATATGGTTGAATCACTAGCATAGACTGTATATAACAAGTGGACATAGTCACTATGACGTCACCCATTGGTTGATGGACTGCCGTTTTGAAGCCTCAAGTTCGGCATTTTGGCCGTCGCCATTTTGGTTTTTGTCCGTCTAAGTACAACCGAAAGCTGAATAAGACATTTCTCGGCAACCAAAATGTTACAATCAACTTTCATGAATTGAAAACACACTGTGAAAGGGTTAAAGTTGTAAGATGAAAACTCAGACGACTCCCAGACCACACAACACCGTGGAAGCGACCTGTCAATCACAAGGTAGCCACGCCCTAAAGCATTCCCTGCTTTATGATCTATTTGACTCTCAATAGGACCATCATTTCCTAAATGAACATCATGCTGTGTTGAAGAAGACTTGAAACTAGCGATTGAGATCATAAACTCATGTTTACAGTGTTTACTGTGGTAATAAATCAAGTGAGAAGTAGTCATTTTCTCATAGACTTCTATACAATCAGACTTCTTTTTGCAGCTAGAGGAGTCGCCCCCTGCTGGCTATTAGAAAGAATGCAAGTTTAAGGCACTTCAGCATTGGCTTCAGACTCCGGAGGTTGCCGACTGATCACTAGTTGAGAAATGCAAAAGTGTTTTTGCTATTCCGTTGAATGTGGCTACCAAACAAGCACAGTAAAACAGTGAGGACATACAGTATTTGATCTATTAGTGACGTTCCCTGTATGTTTTAGCCACAGTACAGGCTGTTGGGTAACTGAGCAGTGAATTACAGCTACAGGTTAAGTCCTTCTCACAGGGATGTTTCCAGCCAACCGTTCTATTCAGCAGCTCTAACCATGAGTAAGAAAATAATTTGAACCGCTCTCCTCCAAAAGAGGCATTGTATGTATCTGAATCTTTTTCTTTCTCCCTTGTGTTCGCTGTAGCTCTGCAGCATGCAGGCAAGCATATGGAGGACAGTATTGTTGCCTCCTACACCGCTCTGCTGCTGGGCTGCCTCTGCCAGGGAAGCCAGGTGAGAATACCAGACACACACACACACACACACACAGAGTATGATTTAAGGTTATTTTTCCTACTCAAAGATATTCATGTCGTCGCTCACCCACCTCTCTGTCGCTCTCAGAAAAATGTGACTACTGTGAGAGAGAATCTACCTACAGGGGATTTCTCCATCATGACAGAAATGCTGAAGAAGTTCTTGAGTTTCATGAACCTCACTGTGAGTATGAATGTCAAGACGGACCTTCTGTCATCAGGCTGTCACTATTATGATAAAAGAAATATAGCATTTAACTATAGTGTAGTGCTATAGTGACACACTGAATCGACTTCCTTACTAAAGAATAAGAAATCATTTTCACCCTGACATCAGAGTAAACACCTAAAAGTGTTGATGCCATCCTAGCTCCAGGCAAATTGTACAAAAGGCCGTTAAATTTGACTCATTGAGGAAGAAGCACATCTTTGTGCAGTGTTTTGGCCTGGATCAAATAAACACTTTTGGGAGCAAGTAATTCCACATTTCCTTTTAGTTTCCAATATAATTGCATTTCTTTTTCTGCACCTTAGTTCAGCTCCTTTCTTAGAAAACACTATGATTTAGATGAAAATGGAAGCTTTTATTTCATTAACGCAGAGCTTGAGGAATGCATAATGTCCGGAACGGCTCTAAAAACCAATATATGAAAAGGCTCGGTGATTGTCGCTCATGTAAAATATCTCAATAGCTTCTTAGCCCAGTCTAAAACACAGCCTCTAGTGGCACTTAGCTTTCGTGGCAGTAATGTGCCATTATAATACAAAATGTGCCCAATACATTGTCATCAATTAAATATGATTCTTTGTGTATCCAAGCAGCATAATTCAAGTAGTGATATGAGGATAATTTAAAAATAAGTCAAGCATTGATATTAAACTGAACAGTTACTGCATCCCAGATGTGCATTTTGTAGCAGCTTTGAAAGTGACTCATCCCGTCAGAGCTGGAGACCGGGCCCATCTGTTTCATAAATATCGCCTTTTTCGAGTGAACAGAAGCTCAAAAATCCTCGCTGTCTGTGCCTCACAAGTACAGTGGTACATGTCAGCACTAGGAATATCACGATTCTCCAAATCCTCGATTCGATTTGACTTTTGGATTCGATTTTCGATTTAAACATGCCATGTTTTGATTCGTAAAGATCAACAGAGCATTGGTTTTATGCCCTCTTTATGCCACTGTCATTTACACTTTTAAATTCTTCTTTAAAAAGAGAACTGAACTCCCTTTTTATTTCGAAAGTGTTTAGATAATTAGACTACAACAGTCTGCAATATAAAAAGAAAAGACAAAACATAAATCCTTCTGCAGTGCATTACAAGTGTGCTGTGATCTAACTTTACGCAGTTGTTGTCATTTCCTGTCGCTCTTCTTCTCTCCTCTTTTTTTTTTCTCTCTCTGTCACCCATGGTGTCACCGAGGGAGAAGGCGGAGCTTGTGTGCTCAGAGCAGAGAGACGGCACTCAGCAGTCAGCTAGCTTGTTGCTTTTGCTACCAATCTCAGCTGCACTGATTCAAACAAGGTTGAGAAGAAATAACGTGCATGTAGGCGGAAATTCAACCCAGGTGTTGTTCTGTCGGGAGATGCAGTGAATTTGCGTTACACCAAGTGAGAGTAGAAGAGCTATAAGTATGGAAAAATAACTAACTAAGAAATGTTCAATATAATCTGATGACTAAACAGAACCAAGATTAAATAAAGAATATAGCTGACAAAATGAAGACACTAGACTAAAAACTATGACGATTAAAATGACTAAAAATGTGACTTAAAATAAAAAGCATTTTCATCTTAGTCTAAACTAGCTATCAAAATGAACACGGTCACACTCATTGTTTTTCTTATTCTGTCTCGGCACACAGTGTGCGATGGGCACCACAGGACAGAAGTCCATCACGCGGGTCATCGACTACCTGGAGCACCTTTAACAGACGGCCAGACAGGGAACTCACACTCTGCACATTAAAAGGGATCCGAGGCTATTCTGGTGCCCTGTACCCGACAGGACTCGCAGCATTCCTTTGACTTCACCAGATCACCCAATGCTGCGAAGAGAACACTCTGAATTGAATTGTTTGTTTGCGTGAAGACACAAATATAAAAGTTTCACTCCCTCTCCGGAGCACAGCCTGAACCAAAGCCCTGCTAGCCGACAGACGAGCAGATCCACTCCACTAACAGAGTCAGATGGAGATTCATCCTCAGGTTACTGGGAATCGGGCAGAGGCTAGGCTAAAGTTTCAAATTACCCCGTGGAATGTCGAACACGAAGATGGACGCATAGCAGGCCTCTTCTCGAAGGCCGCTGAGGTGGAGTCTCCTGTCCCGCCGCCCTGCTCTCGATTCCTGGTCACTTAGCTGGAGCGTGAACCTCTGAATCAAATTTTCCGGATCATTACATTTTAATCTCAACTCATCCACATCAAAGCCAAGGATGTAATCATCGATTAGCATGGAAAAACAATCATTTTCATGGATGTTAGAATGACATCTCTATGTGTAAACTTGTGTGGAATGATTTTGAATGCATACCTAAATGTTTGCAGTTGGCTTGAATGTTTAAGGGAAGGAGAGTATTTTTAATCTTTTTGATTTTTATGTTCTCATTGTGCCCGTTAATTTTGTAAACTGTGTTAGCAAGTCGCATTCTCTTATGTTTTTAGATTTTTCTTTTTTTTCTGAGAGGGCATTTTTTTTCTCACCCAAATTGTGAATTATTTTGAAAGAAATCAGGACTGCGTGGCACGCCGACTTTGATAGGATGTCCTTTATTTGACTGATAATGGCACTTGGAAATGACATGCTATTACGAATTTTCAGCTGATTAGACTTGTCAGGGTATTAAATCGGCGTCATCAGTCGCTATAAGCCCCATAGATGTGGGTTAATATGGGCCTTCTACACCCACTAGTAGGTTGTGTCATCTTTTGACATGGTAGATCACCGAAAGACGGTATAAAAGAACACGGCAGCGACCTCTAGCGACCGTAATAATTATGACAGAAGCAGAAGTCAGGCGCCGTATGTGGATGTCGGGGACGATGGATGGGACATAAAACACAGGAGAATGAAGTTTGCATCCTGTGTGAAACCAACAACGTGTAGTTGTCTTTGTGTTTGTAGTTCTTTTAACCCAAAATATTATGTTTTTCCCTAAACTTAACTGAGTGTTTTTTTTGTTACCTAAACTCAAAGAAGTTGTAGTTTTGTTGCCTAAACCTAAAGAAGCCTTTTTGTTTGTGTTCGAAAGTGACATTTCATTCAGTTTTACAACATGTTAACGTAGTAGGCCTAGTAGGCCCCTATTGATCCACATCTATGGTGCATATAGTGACTGATAACACTTATTTAATGGCTTTAATGAATCAGGTGGAATTTTAGATTTCCTTCTCCCATTATCAGTTTGGTCATGTTTTACTTTGTTTAGCTTATTTCAATTCCAATTAATTCAAGAGTATGTAAGTACATTATGCATTGAAACTCACAGGTATAACAGATGTGATGAGTTACTCAAAAAAAATTTGATGGTTGTGCTTCCTTTTGAATTTGTAGTGAAGTTAATTTTTCAAAATGTATTTAATTTAATGTTTTCTCCTCCTTTGTAAATGCAAAGTCTTTACCTAGTGAGATGCCATTTGTGTCTAAAATGTTCATGTTTTATTAGAATATATCCCATTTGACACAGCTCAGTGGCTGGACATAATAACATGGATGTTACAGATTTAGATGAATTATGGCTTTGGCTTGAACTCGCAAAAATTTCATCAAAACTTGCTGCATTTCATAAAATAGGTTTAAAGCCGGGGGTAGGCAGAATATTTTTTTCACATCGTTGGGCAAAAATTCCATAATAACCTTTCAGCACATTGTAATTTAAGTGTCGTGAGAGAAAACTAGACTTCTGCACCTCTTCATGGCTCTGTTTTCAGGCTTTAAAAAATCTAGTCTGTGATGGGAGACTTTGGCCAATCACAGGTCATTTCAGAGAGAGAGCGTTCCCATTGGCTGTTCATTCAAACTAGGCGGCGCTGATCAAATATGACTCAATATTCTGTTACTGTAATGCCTATTTCTCGCATAAAATGTTTTCAGAAACATCTTGTAGTGTAGTGTTTAGCTTCAATAACGTTTTTCAATCACATTTGCTCCAATCTTGCCTACTGCTGCTTTAATTATTAGGTTAATCGACGTAGGGGATTTCCTGATTGCTTCATATTTTTGTATGTCCAGCCACATGTAGCTTCATGTTTTTACTCTCATTGTGTCTGCATCGGACAACATTCACAAGCTCCCATTTATTTATTCTTTTTGGTGTCATTTTCCCTGTAATGATGCACATGAACCTTCACAACGCCTCTATCTTGTACTGCTCACATGTACGAACACTGATTTGAATGACAGCCATACCTGTAAAAGCAGATTAGTTTTATCTGGTTTTGTAGGGCTGCGGTGGAACACGGTCGCAACCGTGTTTTGCCGTTAATTACTTTGCAAAATTCTGGTCTCGGATGGAATTTTAGAATGTAAATACTCCTGTACATAGCGGTTAACGGACATTTAAAAATGCTTAGACTACTTTTTTTCCCTGAAGCTGATATTTTTATTTTATATAATATTTCTGAGTTGTCATTTGGAAAAATCGCAGGAAGAGGAGAAAAACAAAAATGTTTGTACCTGTTTCAAGGACATTGTCTTTGGTTACATGTAAATAGTTGTATCTCAAAAAGAAAAAAAAAGTTGCTACTTTCAGTACACCCCCTTATGTGTTTTCTTCCTTAAAGAAATGCTTTCTTTCATTTCCAGACTTGTTTGGTTGAATGTTTTTGATGCATTCAGTGCTCAGGAGGTAACCGCTTTACCAAACACAAGTGATGTTTGGTTTCCTTTTGGTATTCATGCATGAGGCAGCCACTGAATGCTTAACTTTGTATTCTAGCTTGCCGCTGTGCCTGTAACCCTTCAAGGCTTAAAGTGAAAGGGTGTGTGTGTGTTGAGGGATGTCTCTGTACGTGCGTGTGTCTCGTGTGCGCAACCCCTGTTTCTTTCCCATCCCTGACAAACTGGCTGCGATGAAGTGAGAGTCCAAAGCGTGGTCGGTATACTTAACAGCACTCAGCGGTGACAGTTTGTGGACACGGCCCCTCAGCTTGACTGACTGCTGCATAATGGAAACAAAAGATTCTTGTTGCAGTTGCTCGCCGAGAGTCAAACTTACAAATAGCTCGGGGGAGCCTGGGGAATGTAGTGAAATATTATCTGGCAAAACTGATTTCACGCGGGCGACAGCTGTGTCAGCCGTGATACAATAAGCGGGGGGACAAATGCGGGCTTTAAATCCGAAACGTCAGGAATTGTGGGCTAACACGTTGGGTAAACAACGCAAGGAACAACGTGTAATTATGTCTTTTATGTCTCGCCGCTCCACATGTAAATACATGAGGTGGTATTGCTCATTTAAATTCCAAAGAACAGTTATGTAGATGACACCTCCGCCTTTCATCCGCCTCTATACATTATACATGGAGGCTCTTCAGTTGTAGGAAGTCAAAGGCGGAGAGTGCGCGTTCCCCCTGTGATGATCAGTGGCAAGGAGGTGGATAAGGGTAAACGCAGCGTTTCTTATAGGTTTACGATGTTGATAAAATGTCCTCCACGGAGGGAGGGAGTGATGAATGAGGAAGAAAAGGATGCAGAACATGGGATTTAACGTTTTCCACCTGCCAGTCAAAAGCCTCTCGGTGAAGCCGCACAGCATAAGGGAGAGAAACGACTGATGTTGCAGCCTCCCCAGCATTCATCCTTTCATCTCCCTCCGTCTTCCGACGCACTTTTCAGCTTTTGCCTCTCCCCTGTGTGCATGCTGTTTTACTTTTTCATAACCTGTTGTTTCTGTGGTGTTGTGTATTGCAAAATCTACTCTTCTTTTTAACTCCACGCGACTCCTTTTTGATGTTCTATCTCATGCTTGACTCGTTCGTGGATGGCTGGTTAGTCTACAGGTGTAAATATTGCTTTGTTAGTCCTTTTCATCTTCCTGCCGTTTCCTCTGAAGGCAGAACGATGCAAAGCCTCAGTGCCACTAGGTGGTGTGAGCACTCAGCCTCTGACCGCAGTGCCTGAACAGCTGAAGTGAAGTGCACACACCCACCTATATTTTTGTGTACCAGCGCACGCACACACACACAAACACAAGTGTCTTTTCATCAGTGGTGTTGCCTACTGATTTCCCCTCAAGCTGTAAGAACTCTGCTGTCTTTGGAGAGATAAACGCCCTCGCCTCGCTGATGCAGTCTCTCTCACACACACACACACACACACACACACACACACACACACACACTTGTGCAATCCCCGCAGAGTGGTGAAACATTTATGAAGAGGCTCAATAGTTACTTTACTGGACATCCTGGACACCCTTATTCAGTACATTTAAATCAAGCTGTCGCATGGCGGAAACATTTCGGCGCCTGTGTACTAACACATGAAACAGATGGGAACGTGGAGAAGGATTCATCTCTTAAATCTGCAGAGCTATGTGTGCTTTTGATGATAGTTATGTGGGTGAAGATTTAAAAAAAAAAAAAAAAAAAGATTACTTCAATCTGGCTTTTTACTTTCAGAAGTTTTATTTATAGCGCTGCATATTTAACAGATGTAATTCTTCAAGGATACCTCTTTTTAGAAGTTCAACTGGAGCATTTAGGGCATAGAGGAAAGCAGGCTTTTAAACAGTACTGGAAGAAATATTCAGATCCATAAAAAGTAGCAATACCACAATGTCAAAAACACTCCTTTACAAGTAAAAGTCCTGCATTCAAAATGTTACTTCAGAAAATGTACCAAAGTATTGTCAGCAAAATGTAGTCTGTCTCAATACAGACTTGCCCAGTCTGCCTGTTGCTGTAAAGCCACGTTCACGTCATGTCGGAATGATGGGAAAGGTTTCCATGGTAACGAATGGCGAGAATTCAACTCTCATGTCAACTCAGGACAGTTTTGTGTGTTAGTCATGTGAGAGTTAAAAAGTAGTGTGCATTAACAATTTAACTCTATCCAATACAATTTGGGTTTAATCACATCGGAGCCACTTCAGCTGACGTGAGGTTTCCATGTCCGTTTGTTTTTCAGGCACTTTAATATTACTAAGTTCCAAGTGGGATATCTGAGTTTTCAGAAAAATCTGAGTTTCCCAGTCATAACTATAACTTTGAAGTTGATTTGAATGCTATTTGCAATTTGGAAGCTGCTAATTATGATAACTCCGATATGGAATGAACACAGCATAAGCCCTGAGCCCATTGGTTCCTATACTGAGGATGTAAATGTTTAAAGGGACTGTTTGTAACTTCTTACACGTATAAATCAATCTGGGTCGGTGTCCCATGTGCGCTCGCGTGTGGCTACGCTGTTCAGACGAGACTCCAACACACGGAAGCACCAAAACCGCAAAGTTATATCTAGCGAAGCCCGTCTTGCAAAACAGTGTTGGCCGCAGTTTGTGCAGAAATAACTGCTGCAGCTCCTCCAGACCAACAGAGGTTTCCCGTGTCTTGTGAAGTGACGGGGCTCCGCAGCCAGTAACGTTATCGTCTCCGACCAAAACTCTGGTGTCTTCCCTGTTCCCTCCGGCCGCGGTCGGGAGGCTGAGGCGGGAAAAGCCAACACTAGGATCAGCATTGATTCATGGAGAGACCTTCGTCTGGTCAGCTAACATTACTGCCAAGCAGCTGAAATATAGAGTGATATTGTGGTTTTAGCTGACGTGTGTCGCCTCACTGTTTTGAGCGATGCTCGTTCATGTCTATGTAGAGTGAGCACAAGCGCGAACCTGACGCTGACTTTCATTGACTTAACGGCCACAGGTGTCGCTGTTAACAAGCATTTCTGATTCTTACAAATTCTTTAAAAACTTCTTGTAAATCTTTTTTTCTTTTCTTTTTTTAAAGGCTAATTTCCTAAACAACCTGGGCACTGTAGGTTTTTGCAAATGTTATTCAAACAGGATTAAATAGTGCAATTGTTGGGGACTATTTTATGTTACAGGTTTGGTGCACTAGTGAGCATTTACGGCAGCAGGAGGGTGTATATGTGGGATTGTCTCAAATAAACTACAGTGCCCATGTTCAATGTAATGAAGGGACATGCAACAGTGGGTTTTTAATGGTTTTGACAACAATAAAGGTCTATGGCACAGAGAAATGTAACTTTAAAATACAATACTTGTTAGAAGGATCAGTTCATGGTTGGTTGTGCTCTTTTCATGGAATTTATTTATATACTGTATATATGTATTTTTTGAATAAGAAAAATATGGAAAATCACACATATATAATTTATAATGGCTATGAAATGGAGTAAAACAAGTTCAATGTTTACCTTCTGCAATGTACTGTAGTCAAGTATGTATAAGTATAAAGTATCTCTGATCTTTACTTAACAGTGTTTGAATAATTGTACTTGGTTGCTTTACACCACTGCTGTTAAAACCGAGAACAACTCCTTTCCCTCTAACTCCTGCTCTTCAATTTGTACGTCAAGACGGATTAAGTCAGAGGGTAAACTGAGGCTGAACTGAGCGCATTATCTTGAAACTGCAGGAGAACTTAGAGCCAAGCCTGAGCATCACGCTGTCAACTGAATGAAGAACTTTGCACTTGACCACACTGCAGCGCGGTGATGGACCCGGCGCTCACTGATTTGTGTACAAGGCTTGGATTATTTCGCTTTTACCACAAAGGATTTATTCAAACAGTTTGTCCACTAGTGCTGCCCTATTCTGCTGCCACAGCACACTGTGCTCTGCAGCCCAAATGGATGTTTCCACTGGGGTCTTGTTTACGCACACACAAGTACACATTTGCAGGTTATATACACACAATCATTCAGGCATATGAAAAAACACACACAGGCCTGCAAACACCTCGCAATAAAAGCAGCAAACAAAAGCACGACAACATGTGCGTTTCAGCGTCAAATGTGAAACCCTGCAAAATGCATTCGCACATCCTAACAAAACAAAGCTGGTACACATAGCTCACTGCTCATGCACGTGCAGGTAGCTCCTCTTGTTTAATCTCACCCCTTAAATCATTGAGTGGCAGGACGGAAAGACTCAGCAGCCCATCTGTATTCCTGGCTGTGCGTGACCTGCACTCTAACGGATGGGCTTTGTCCACGGGCGAGCCAGATGAGGAGCACAGCAGAGTGGTAGTACTACTACTACTACCCTACACTGCCTCTGCCTTTTGCTATTCTCCACCTCCAGGCTCAGTCTGCCTTCTTTCTGTCAGTGGAGGCTGGTGAGTGTTGTGTGGGGTCAGCAGGGTTGCTGTTTATGTGCGTGAGTTTATGTCTGTCCATCTGTGTTGTGCGTATGTTGTAGGGCTGGAAGCACTGTGTGTGTGTGTGTGTGTGTGTGTGGTCTTGTGTTTCTGTACTTGTGGGGTCCGAACACTGGAAGCCCACTCACGGTGTGGGGTCTGACAACTTTGTGGGGACCAAAATGCTATTTGCTATTTAAGGGGATTTTCATATTAGGTACAATTGGTTCGTACCGTGCCCAACTAGGATTGCCGACCCTCCCTCCCCCCTCTCCATTTTGCCGCCACTCAGCTTTCACATTAGTAAAGTTGTTCCGTACCCGAGTACACTTGTGTCATTATCCATGTGTATTTGTTTATGTTGAGATCAGCTGTTCTAGTGGCGGACCATCATAAAACACTGCATTCAAACTTCACAGAAACAAAATAAAACTCACCAAAACCGTCGTTGTTACTTTTTCCTTCAATCACCAACTCTGGTTTGGTCGAAACAAACCATTATTTCACAGAGTTTGATGTGAAAATATGCCGACTCTGCACTCTGTTTCCCCCGCTGTCTCTCTCTCTCTTTGCCCGCTGATCAGCTGAGTGGCTCTCGTTCTTCGGAGGCAGACCATTAAACTAGCTAAATAAAATAACTAACATCGCCCAACCCCAGTGCCTACTATTGTCTATATTTAAGAAACATCTCGCCTGCCTTCTTGCTTTATCAGACGATCAGATCGGCGCATGCTGCAAGCATATACAGATATCAGAGGAGAATGACGTTGTTGAAAAAAGCCTGCCCTTTCACAACTACTGGCTGACTGCTAACGTTACTCACGTTAAATAGCGGTCCACTTCCGTGTTTTGGTACAATTGGCTTTAACACCTGATGCAAACCGTACCCAAGTACACATGAACTGTACTTCAGATCACCTTTTCAAGTGGACTCGAGTATGGATCGATAAACCGTGCCGAGTACGGTATGGAGCGTTCACACTAATCAAACGAACTGGACTTTGGGGTCAAGTGGACTTGGATCTGGGGCCGGGTCTCCTGATGTGAAAGCACCCTAAATGAGTTCTAGAGACTCCCCTGATGTGCCTGGTGGCTCTCACAAAAAATCCCTACAAAGATAGAAAAAACAGTCTGTGTGTATGTATTTGAGGCAGAAATCATTGCAAGCTCCTTCACTTGAACCTGAGTGGAAGTTCTTGGGTCAACTGCAAATAGATTGTTTCATTTCAATGCATAAGCCTAGCACAAATCACTAACACACACATATATAGGCTACTGCATATTGATAAGAAAATTCCCAAAACATACCCAAACACCTTCAGAATACATAATCACAAATCAGACACTGAATATTATAATCTTATCTTTCCTTTACTTTTTTTTTTTTTTTTAACACTACTGAATGTGAGACTGGTTGCTGCTGTGTGAAAGCAGGCTAAATGTGTGGGTTGGGTTGTAAGAAGAACGTTATGAGGAGCTCAGGGACACTTGCTCATTCACAGCATCTGTGCCTGTGCGTTGGTCCTGAGATCATACACCGAGGGGGAGACGGAGAGAAATTGGTCCAACAGAGGGAATAAATTAATAGCAATTAACGCGACACATAGATTTCTCCTGCTGTGCACATTAACTGTTCCATGCTGCAAAATTGGAGCCAACCAAGCGATGCATGCAGAATGTTTGCTTGTACTTATTACTTTTTATTACTTACTTATTATTTTGGCATTTTGCCTAGTTATTTGAAGGGCGATCGTGGAGACTTAGAAAGAGGTTGATGACATGCAAACAAAGATTCCTGGCCTTTCAGATTTGAATCAGGCAGTTTTAGTGTATCTTATCTTAGATATCATTATCTTCGTTGTATTTTGGATCCATAGCCCTCCATTGTGCCCGCCTATACTATAGACTGTAGGCTATATAAAGTCTATGGCCTGTACTTATAATTCATCCTTCCATGTTTAACTGCTGAAACACATTTATTTTCACAGTAGATAGTGGATAATGGGGTAAAGCACAGTTCCAGGTTCTCTTCAGTGGAAGTTTATTTCTGTCTACTGGGGCTATCGGTTTTTTAAAGGGGTACTCCAGTGATATAGTATTGCACTTTTATAAAGTTGAGGGACTCACAGGAGACATGTTTTTAAAAAGAGTGGTAAAAATCAATGCAGCAGAAGCCGAGATATCCTGACCTTTAGTTGATCCCTTGCAGTGTTTCCCACAAATCTACTACTTTGGCGGGCCCCAAAGTATATTTGGTGACCCATTTTAATCCTTTTTTTTTTTCATCTGTCCAAGACAACGACTACTATCTATCCGCAGTCAATTAACTAGTAGGGCCTATTTGTGCAGGGGTTCTCAACCTTTTGTAACATAAGGCCCACTTCTGATTGTTCAAAAAATTCTGAGGACCACCGCCCCAAATAAATAATAAAAAAAACATAACATGACAAAAAAAGGATTAAAAAAAGAGAAACTAGGCTGTAACATTACTATTTATGCATATGCAGAATAATTGCATTTGCTGAAAATGGCAGTAACACACTAAGAGTTATATGTTTCTGTACTACATTTATTGCAAGCAAGAGACACCTTATTACAGCTAGGTTAGACAAAAAGGAGTCTAGGATGTTCAGTATTGAATACAAATCTGAGAATAGGCCCTATGGATTGAATACTGAATAAAATGCTGAGAACTAATTACTTTATATAAAACAGAACAATGACCACATAGGTCATAAGAACACAATAAACACATTAAAAACAATCCTGTCAGGGGCGCCAGTCGGATGTCTGCCTAATCATTTATCTGTTGGGCATTGCGGAGCCACATTTTTACTCCACTTTTGATTCCATGGCCTGGCTGTTGCTAGTCACAGCATCTAAGTGAGAAAGAAAACAACAATTGAAATGTAAAAGATAAAACAAAGGTTGTACATGTGCACAGTATAGTAACACAAATAACAAAATAGATTATTGAAACAAAATTATTATTCTTCCTAGTATGTTGTTGCCACTGTTGCTATTGTCAGTCGTACACGCTTGACCTCCTGTTCTACAATTTTTTTTTTTTTACTCTTTTACGCCTACATTTTCAGCATTTTTTAAGTGTAATTCTTGCTGCTCATTCTGCTTTCTACTCTCTGCTTTTCCCCACAAGACACACAAATAGACCGTGATTTCTATAACTAATCACTGACACATTTTTGATAAATGCACAAGTATAAATTCAAGAGATGTCATGTGATTGAATTCAGATGTAGTAAAACATATCTAATTAAAAAAAAAACAGAAACAAAAAACAGCTTCAGGGTGAAAAGGACACAATCCAAAAGTAGGCATCAGTTAGGATGTTTAGTGTGACATCACATCAACAAAAAATGAATTTACTTGTTATCAAACTACTTCATAATTTATTATATGACTCTGTTAGAACTTCTCACACTTTAACCTCACTGAATGTGTTCCATTAACACACTCTCAAAAAAATATAATTATCACTCAATTTCCTACGAATGACGCTTTAAATGTTAAAGTTTGGAAAGTCACTAGCTTACCATCACACACACTCACCCCAACTGAAATAAAAACAGTAATATGCTTGAGATTTCTGTTCTGGAAGTGCATTAGTGCATATTTAATAAGATAATGCCTCATTTTCATTTTTAAACATAACATTTTAGAAAACTTGTAATACAAAAAAAAGAATTGCCCTAAAGGTATAATATGTAACATTTTCACATTAAAATGTCTAAAAATGACTCCACCTATGTTATAAATATTTTTTAGTAGTGTACTTACATTATTTCAAATGTTTCCAACAATGTTCAAACCCAGAGAAATCCTCAATTTCATTTTTGGTAACGGGCTGTTTCATTTTGAGGCGTGTCAATGACGACATATCCATGTTGCCTCCTCTAGTTCATAACTGTCTGCAAACAGTTCCTCTTGTGTAAATGTCTTTTGTTTTCTACCATGACACTACATACTGTAACAGACTGGGTGACTTGTTTATATGAGTCAGTGTTCACAGATGATAGTTCAGTTAGAGAGCTAACCCACAGATAAAAATCTGTTAGGTGCAGCTATACTGCAATTTCCAGGGTGCCAGTCAACATGTCAGTTATATGCTGTGAAGCCTGTCAGTCATTTCAGCTACCTAGGAGATTTATTTTTGTTAGATAGCGTAGGCCAACCTGTGATTGGCAGAGATAAATGGAGGTATATATATACTGTATATGCAATGAGCCTGTGTACTGTTAACTAATGGAGTGTTGATTGTCAGCAAAACCAGGTCTTGTCGTTCGCCTTCTTACTGAGGATATGCTACAATATAAAAAAACAATTTTATGTTGAAAAAATATATATATTGAAAGAAAAATCTGTTTGCAGTACCCACATTTCTTTTTTTTTCGTAATCATTTTTTGAAAGTTACATCAGGTGTACTGAAACATACAAATAAAGCACAAATGTGAATGATTATCACTCCATATTTTGGTATTTTCACCCCAAAGGACCACCCAACCCTCACCCATTGTCGATGCAAAAAGGATAAAGAACAAAAAACAAAGTTACATAGTAAAAAAAGAAGAAAAAAAGACAAAAATGAATAATAATAAAGTTCACATCGACAGTAATAATAATTATAGAATAAATCCCAAAGCCCAGATAAAATAAGCTGATAAACTTGACATTAAATACTCAATGCTTCAAACCAGATGCAGTCATTTCATTTTCATTTTTATGCATTTCATTTCAAGTACCAAGCTCAGTGACATTAAGTACAAAGCACCATGAATAGACAAATGAACTGTTAGTGGTCATTTCTGTTTACATGATTCAAACTGTATGATGATATACATTTTAGCTGATGGAGAAAAATACATCTCATATGTCATAAGTCTATTAGTCTGCACAAATACACTAGGTCCAATTAATATATATACTAAAAAAAGATACAAGTGGTCTCAATCATACAGAAGTGGCCACATATCACTAGATTACTTTCTTTACCTATTTTTCTGCACAATTTCCCCTCTCTTTGTTTGTCTGTCTGTCTGTCTGTCTCTCCCCCACTTCCCCCTGTCACGGCTTTTCCTCTCTCTTATATATTTCTTTCTCACTTGGCCTGGCTGCTTTTTTGTTGCTGGAGATCTAAGTGATTAACTGCCAGTGTGAAGCATTTGAGGGCATGCCAGTCCAACTAGCAGAGACCCCTGTGGCTTTTTCAGAAAAGCAAACCAAAACATCAGCAGCCTATAAACGGAGTTCGAAGACCTCCTTTTTTCCGATCTAATGGTCCCTGTGATACCTCCCCGGAGGCTGGCGTTCAGCTAGGCAAAACTTTCAATGCAGCACTGAGAGATGTCAAGGCGAAAAGGGCTTTTACTGATGCTGCATTTGATGGCAACGTTTTGATTGCGTTACACAATAGCAGTGGCAACATCTCCCAGATACCTTACACCAGATATTTCACTGACACAGAGAGGAAGCCAGCTCACTAAAGGTGCACAGAACAGCAAATAGCTGTGTCAGACAATGCTGCTCCAATTGGCAGATTTGTTTTTTTTATTCTTTTGTGTGTGTAGGAAGTAAATCAGAACTGAAAGACTCAGTATTTGCATTATCTTGCATAATTGAATCTCTGAGTAATTTGGAAGGAATTAATATTAATCCTTTCCTGTGGCAGGGTGCCCTGAACGGCTGTAGCGCCTGGGGGAGAACAGAGAGACACTGGGAAGAACATGCCAAGATCCTCTTCAAGTAAAACATTCAGCATCTCGGGGAAGGTGTCTAAACGGTGCTTTGCAGGGTTTGACTTAAAAGCTCTCAACAGTCTAGGCTCTATGGGGGGTGTGAGCTTCACTCCATCCTCCAAATCTGGAGCAATGTTAGTTTATCCGTCCGACTGTTTTACAACAGCAGCAGTAAGTGTAAGTTGCCACATGACAGGGAAACTCGTATACCTAGGCTGTGAAATGTAGGCTACAGATTTTGTTTTGTTAGCCAATTTTGTGAACACTGCACTCCTGGGACTATACTATAGCACTTTGCTCTGTAGTCTGCAGAGGGAATTAGATTTCCCAGAGGATTTGCTGAATCGTTTCAATGTAAAATGTGTAAAGGAAATGAGAGGGAGCCATTATCACAAGCCTGGGGACTCCCACTTAAAGACGTTTTTTTGATATTCACTCTCTATTAAGATCAGCTGATAAAGCTTTAAGGTAACACTTTAACGCTGCAATTTATCTTTTTTTTTTTTAAATAGTGGTCAGAAACTCCATAATGTGCCTTTTAATACTTGAAATAGTGCCATTTCCCCATACAGTTCTCTTTTCTCATAAACATTACATTATTCTTGTAACATTATGTAATATATTTCTAGAAATTATCATTTTAACCTCATAACATTGAGATCACAGGAAAAAAAGAGACTTCTTCTTATTGCTTCCAAATTTACAGTCAATGACAAAGTAATAAACCAGATTAAAAACCTGGAAGAAACCATTATTCATCATTTTTAAGCAGTCTTCAAAATTAAAAATTGTTTATGACATAATCTAGTTGTAAACAGATATAAGGACTCTTGTAAGTGTTTATTAATGTTTTTGTCAACAATTAAAACTCTTCCAATGAAATATCCATAACTGGTGTTTGAACAGTTGATAACACAGTATAACATAGCTGTAATCGTAATAGCATATGATTACACACGAGCAAATCCTTACATTGCTATAAAGCATTTATTAGTTGCTTATACATATGTACAAATAATTCACAGCTGGGTATAGAACTGTTTATACCATGATCTGGGTGAATACTTGATTCTGATTGGCTGCAGGGTGTCCATTAAAACCTGATAATGGACACCGACTAAGTAGTTACAAAAAGCTACAAAAAAAAATCAGAATATCTTATTCACAAAATTGAGCGTAACGTTAGTCCTTCAGAAGATTTCCTGAAAATCTTATCAATATCAAAATCTTGATATTGATTTTGGGACAATGACATGGCTGGCTAGCTAGTTTTGTTTTTAAACATACTGTCAAATTAGTTCACAGTTCACATTAAATGTTAATCTTGCTAGCATAATATTAGCTTTCTGGCTCGTAGCTGAGCCAAAGGGTTCTATGAGTGAACAACGTTATTGCATAAGAACTTTATGGGATGGTAATGATTGTTCCAGGTGTTACCAAGGAAACAGAGTTATGGATTGTGAAACACTTTAGATATTGGTCGCAAAATGCATGAAAGTATAAATTAATGGCCTTCTATTTTTTTTTCTTTGGCAAGTGACCATAGTAAAAGTGGAATAATGCCCTTCGTGGTGTCCATAATCAGGAACTAATGGACTTTGCGAAGGTTCTGGCCTCCCCGTTGTCCATTTCTTGATAATGGACCTTGTCGGGCATTATCCCTTGCTTACAAATATCTTTAAAACTCATGCAGACGTGTTGAGCTCAAGGGTTCATTACTGACCATGGTAAAAGTAGTTTGACAAAAATGTTTTATCTCAAGGTCTACTTAATAGAGTATTCCTGGAGCTTTTTGCAGCAATCTCATGACCTTCATCAGCAGATGGAGTTCGTCCACTTGAAGTATTTATAAATAGTGAATAAAAAATTCCCGCCATGGGTCAAGAAACTCAGTGTTGGTGATGTTGAAATAAAACAAATTCAGGTGTTCTTCAAGGATAGGGCAACAACAATCAATCAAGTACAGATAAAAAAACAAAAAAACAATGAATTTGTATTTGTATTTTTAAATAGTGTTTATAAATGTTAAATAGGTTGGGTTAAAATAAAGTCTTACAGGTTTGGTAAATGCCTGCATGAAAGGATGAAGATGGATTATTGGTGAATTACACTGAATGAATACAATGAATAGCTGCCAATATGAATATATGAAATGTGTTAACATTATGGAAATTGTGGAAATATAGGTAAACCTATTCCTTGTTGGTGGAGGACAGCGATACTCCAGAGATGCATGTTGTCGGCTACAAAGGTAGAGGAACATGAAAATAAGGAAAAAAGGAACTGTGAAACTTTTAAAAACACTTAAACCCCTCGAGGGCGAGGAAAAGTTTGTGGTTATGCTTTTAACAAAGGAAAGCATCGATCTGGGAGTATTTTGTCTCCTCTGTCGCTAAGTGGAATATGTTTAGCATTTTATTTTGCCTGAATGGATTCGCTGCTGTGCTGCTTAGGATTTTCTTCACACTCTAAACTGAACTAACCTGCGGAGAGCTTTTACTCTGGGAAACTTTTTCTTTCAGGACCCTGTTTTGGATTTTGGATTTCCCTTTAAGCTGATGACACTTGCACACAAGCAGTTAATTCCCTGTGAGAGTGTTAACAGTTTAGAGCGAGGCAAACTTTCAGGCCGGTATCTCCCAAGTGTGGTATTTTGCTTCTAGCTTTACTGATTACAACTTCATAGCTGCATGACAACACTAGAACTTATTCAGATTTCTACAGTATGTGAGCCCCACTCCTTACCACTCCATTTCAAGTCCTGCAGACTTCTATCTCTTTGCATTCATCATCAAAATCCAAATGTCTTTGAGGTGTATAATAAGGAATCCAGGGAGAAGGTGCAGTGTTTTTTTTTTTTAATTAGCACAAACTTGTTGTTGTGCACATTGTACATTGTATACTGAAACTTGTATACAAGTAAAAGATTGGTGTGTTCACCAGAGCCTGAGATGATAAACACCCTCTAGGCATGTTATACTTCAGCATTGTTACCATCTGTGTCTTCAGGTAACTAATTTTCCGGTCTTCGCTGTATGGTCAAGGGCACATTATGAGGAAATTTGAATTTCAGCGTTGGCTAGAGAGAACTCCCTCACCATCATAATTAAAGCACAGATTCATTATAAATAAGAATGTCTCATGCTTATTTTATGACCTTGGGCAGCTGTAATTCAAATTTGTGAACATGACTCAAGGCTAAAAATGAAAGATTCAAGATCATTTTAATCTGTGATGTAATTTACCAAGATACAAAATCACGAATCTCCTCAATTCATACATTTTTTGTTGATAGATGTGCTTTACACCTCATAATTTACATTTTAAGCCATGCTAGTATATACATTTTAAACGTGCCAGTTCATGAGCAGGAAATAGCAAAACAAATGGCACAAAATGTGTAGTCCTCTTACAGGAAAATCTTCTTAATGGTGTTAAAACAAAACTATTGAATGCAAGACATTTTGTTTGTAGCTGTAGTGCTGAAGAAAATGCATTTTCAGTCATCCAAAGCAACATAATGATAAGGTTTTAGGGTTATTTAACCACAACATTCTTTTTTAGACTCACCGGTTTGCACCAGCAGTCAACAACCATGCAGGGAGAAACCTATCATAACCACAGACTGTATATAATAGATCATAACAGAAGCAGAGCTGCCAGTTTCTCCTCCAGCAGCACCTGTAACAGACCATGATGCAATTGAGAAGACGTGTAGTGTTTGAGCATAAAAAAAATCTCACTTTTTCTTTATTGGAAAAAATAACTGTCACTGTCTTGATCTCATTATGCCATTACTGCACCTGTCTGTTCTCTCTCCACTATAACCCACAGCTAAATTCAACAATTTCACACATTTTATCCACAAGTTCTCAAAAGTCATTGTAGGAAATGTTGGAAGTCTGAAGTAAAAATGTAGACAAGACATTTTATGGGAAAGTGAGGAAAAAGTAAAGTCCATCCTATAGTATACTAAGCAGATTGTGGTACTTTCTGCATACTGTCATCCTCTGCAGTGGTGAGAGATCATTTAAATAATGGTCACACTATGCAAAAAAAATGTAAGAGCTGTTGTGGATGGTTGAGTAGATGGCCATTTGGTCATTTTCAATGAGAGAAAACACAAACATGGTGGGAAACTTGTTATTTCCAGTTTGTTGACTGTACAATGAAGTATAATCAACAACTCCAACTGTGGTTGATGTGCTGGTTGCTGTGTTACTCAACCATACAGATAAATATATTTTAAAGGTGCTCAATGCCAGATTGGGAGCATTGCGTCCGCGCGGCTCTCAACATGGCGGCGGCTCGCAGCTGACGGTGCTAACATGGATGTCTAAACCAAATTTCATGGCAATTCATCCATTAGGCTACTTGTCATTTCACTCAAATCCACAAATGTGAACCTCATTGTGGCGTTAGACAAAAAGTCATGGGATCCAAAGTCATTAGGGTAGGCTACAAACAACAAATATTTGTACAAAATTCCCTGGCAATACATCCCAATAGTTGTTGAGATATTTTGGTCTGGACTAAAGTTGTGATGGTCTATTTCAATAATGACCTTCATGCTGTTGGCCTTCATCCAATCATGAGCTGACGAACGACGATATTACATAAAGATGGCCTGATCAGCCCAATACAAGGAAACATATCACAATGTATTTCTAATGCGCAGCAGAAGGCAAAGAAACTGTTTATACAAGCTGACAAATGATGAGAAGCTGAAACACATTTGTTTTTGGTTGCTGCTGTGTACGGAGTGATGAACAACCAACCAACCAACTGCAGCTGTGTCAGTGTCATATACTGTCCTCTCTTTGAAAACTGTAATGCACACTTGCTAATATCTAATATATTTACATTAGGGCTGTCAAAGTTACCACGATAATAACACGTTAATACAAATTAGTTTGAACGCCACTAATTTCTTTAACGCATTAACGCAATCGATCTTTCGGAGATTGTAGCGGGTTCAGTTTTAAAAGCTGGAGTGAAGATACTGGCATCATATGAAACTAGAAAAAAACTAAGGAATCCAACCAAACTGTCACGGCCATATTCAAAGGGGTCCCTTGACATCTGACCTCAAGATATGTGAATGAAAATGGGTTCTATGGGTACCCACGAGTCTCCTCTTTACAGACATGCCCACTTTATGATAATCACATGCAGTTTTTGGCAAGTCATAGTCAAGTCAGCACACTGACACACTGACAGCTGTTGTTGCCTGTTGGGCTGCAGTTTACCATGTTGTGATTTGAACATATTTGTTATGCTAAATGCAGTACCTGTGAGGGTTTCTGGACAATATTTCTCATTGTTTTGTGTTGTTAATTGATTTCAAATAATAAATATATACATTCACACTAAGCAGCATATTTGCCCACTCCATGTTGAGAAGAGTATTAAATACTTGAGAAAAATCTCCCTTTAAGGTACATTTCGAACAGATACAAAATGTGAGATCCATTTGCGAATAATCACGATTCAATATTTTAATCGATTGACAGCCCTAATTTACATACTTTCTGTGCATTGCATCTCATATTTTCTTTAACAAATGTACATAAAAAGAAGATTGGAACACTGGAAGTGACTACAAATTAAGCAGAGTGGAGAGTTTCTATTCACCTTATAGCATGAACATGAAAAATATTAACATACTCTGCTCCACTGTTACATCGCTCCATATACAGACTCCGAGGATCATGAACCATTGCATTGAACGTTTTGATTGATAGGATCCTGGTCTGAGCCATGAGACCTGTCAAGGGGCGAAGAGAAGTCTACTTAACATCCTGATCATATCTCTGGATAAAAAAATATCAGGAAAAAAATATTGCTTTTGCTGAATCATTAATGTTGAGGGAAACTTCAGTGTTTCCATCACTGATAAACAGAGGGAAGCATGATCATTGCACTCTTTGCTGTACCTTTTTAAGAGTCGAGGGGAGTCTGCCAGGCATGCAGACGCTTTAAACGGAGGTTGCCGGTGTTAAAGTGGCTTTGTTGTTCTTATCCACGCGTGACTAAAAACATTTGCATGGTAAAATCCAGAACAACAATGTGTGCCTCCCTTGCTCTCCCTAAGCCTCTGCTAGCATTAAAAAGAGCCTGGTAGACTTTGCAAAGTTCACTTAGAGTTTCGCCATCTCTGCTCTGATTATCCTCGCTTGTCCGGGCAAATGAACCCCCAAAAGATCTGTCCTTACGAACAAATTATGCACTGGGGGAAGAATAGATTTTTTTTTACCCTCTACCTCTTCTGCTTTCTGACTACCTCGCACATTCTTATTCATTCTCACAATCACACTGTCCGCAGTGTTTCCAATCTCTTTTTTCATATTCTGGTCTTGCTGTCACTCTGACAGCACACAGACAGAAAAAGTATTGCCATAGGGTGCAGAAACAAGAATCCATAAAACATATCGGACAGAGAAAAGACTTGCTTTTTTTGCACATACTGTTTCCTACTGTGCATGCAATTACACGTCCTATTGATGTGAGCTCCTTTTGTAGTGTGTCATCTCTGTTTTCTTTGTTTTCATGTGAATGTGCTCTGTGTTTCGTGAGTGTGTGTGTGTGTGTGTGTATTTCTGGGTGTCTCACTGGTTGCCATGGAAGCAGCGGTAGTGGAGGGTGTTAATGTAAGACAAACTACCCTGCATGTTACTCTCACTGACCCAGCTGACCTGTCTTTCACAAGTATGGTTTATGAATGGTTGTGTGAGTGTGCTTCAAAATTGGAAGCCTTTTGTATGTTCTTACATTCACATGGATTTGGATGGAGAGAAATAGTGTGTCAAACATGAGATCCAGATCAACGTTATACCCTCCTGCTCTCCTTTCAACCTGCACACATACACACACACACACACTGTCTCATGCACATTTAATGCTCTCATCTCTTTTAATTACCCTCTCCATCAGAGCTTCAGCTCAGCAATCAGCCAGGGGACCACATGCTTCAGGGGATCACCAGCCAGACCTACTGCTGGGATGCTGCGCTTAATTCCAGACCTGCCGGGCTGCTCGGTTGTTGCGATGATGACTGCGCGCGGTGCGTAGACTCACAATGTAGCGAGGGTTTGGTAACAGCGATAATGACAGCAATGCTGTTGACCAATGGATGCCCTGCGGATGAGATATCAAAGGTTCTGTCGTGCTTTGACGTGCTAAAAGCGATTTGGATTTTACATACCAACACCTGGGGTGGATATGCATGAGTCCTCTGGTTCGGCGGAGCAGTCGATTCATTAGCCTTTAACGAGACAGAAACAGAATGTACACTGCGCTGCGTGAAATCGCTAATCAAACAGCTAATTTCATTAAGGTCGCCTCAGGAATGTCATAATCATCCCCACGAATTAAAAAATAATTAGATCTCATTTACTTTACTCAAGTGTGAGCACTGATGGACTGATGTAAAGTGAAAATATATAAAATTATGCAATGCTTTTCAAGGGGTTCATGGCATGTTTCACTTTCATACAACAGCAACGTGGAGGCCAGCCTTAATCAATAGACTCTGTGTATCCTTAAATCTGCAGTAAGCAGAATGTTTTTGGCATCATTGGGCAAAAATAACCTTCCAGCATGTCGTAATTCAAGGGTTGATAGAAAACTAGACTTCTGCTCCTCCTCATGGCTCTGATTTCAGGTTTTAAAAAATCTAGCCCGTGACAGGAGACTTTGGCCAATCACAGGTCATTTCAGAGAGAGAGCGTTCCTATTGGCTGTTCATTCAAGGAAGCAGCTGTCAATCACTCGCAAACTCTGATCAAATGGTCAAACTAGGCAGCGCTGATCAAATATGAATTAATATTGCTCCAGCTGGTGGGCGGTGCTTGGTATTTCCTCAACTAATCTCAACATGGCTGTCGGGTCACAAACTTTCTCATTTTACAGCTAAACAGTACACTACAAGATGTATCTGAAAACATTTTACATGAGAAATGGGCATTACAGTAACAGAATATTGATTCATATTTGATCAGCGCTGCCTAGTTTGACCGTTTGATTGGAGTTTGCGAGTGACTGACAGCTGCTCAGAGACAGCAAGGCTCCAGCTCGGCTCTGATTGGGTTGTTTTCCTCCGATCTGTGAAATGCCATGCAGATGCCATTAGGAGCACCGGAGGACACTGGAGGACACAGAGGCACATGATTTGTTATTACTGTCCGAATATAGTGACCATTTTATACATTTTTTTTAATCATATTTGCTCCAATCTCTCCTACTGCTGCTTTAAAGGAATCGTGTGTAACATCTGGCGGCATCTAGCGGTGAGGTTGTAGATAGCAACCTTTCCCGTGTGCCAAGCGTGTAGAAGAACTACGGAGGCCAACGTGAAAACGCTGCAGCTCCTCAAGACCAACAGAGATTTCCCATGTCGTCATTGACTCCGGCCCAAGCAGGAAAATTAGCACAGTGGTTTGTCCGTTCTGGGCTACTGTAGAAACAAACCTTTGTAGATATAAACGGTTCATTCTAAGGTAACTAAAACTCTTATTTTCAGGTGATTATACACTAAAGAAAACATCCTTATTAGTATTATATTCCATTTCTGCTAATAGATCCCCCTAAATGTTACACACTGTTCCTTTAAAGACAGGTACTGTAACATTAAAGTGATTTTGAGTAAATGCAAGCAATTTGAAGTGTACCATTTTTGCCACAATAAAAACCTATTGCCCTGACTCATTACAGAGTTGATGCCTAGGGTTATAAAAAAAGGATTGGTCAGTGCTGTCATACTGCAAGTGTTCAAGAGTACCTAGCACTTGTTATGTTTCTGGTAAAGGATGTTTTGCACTCAAAAGCAAGAATCAGGAACAGAGTGGGTTCATGTGGTTGAAATTCAAAGCAAAATTCAACATCAGACAGGCAAATACAAAAAGGGAGCAGGCAGGGAAACAAGAACAGAAGCGCTATGGCTACAGCGGCACATTAGACAATCTGGGAGCCGGTGTTTTCGAGCGGTTATGTACTGTATGCTGGGAATCTGGTGAGGGTATTGGGAGCAGGTGTGCAGGCAGGTGGTGGTCTGTTGAGGATAGGCAGGGAATGACAAAGTCTGAAATGAAATGTTCGAAAATTGGCAGGAATGGGACAGAAAAATGCAAAGTTATAATGATGAGGCTGCTGCCGTGACAAAACTGGGAGACAATATTATATATTCTAGCAGATAGATTCAAAATCTCAAAGTCAGACTAAACCAGGAACACACCTCTTTATGTCAATATCCATATATATATATATATATATATATATAGAGAGAGAGAGAGAGAGAGAGAGAGAGAGATACAATCAATCAATTTAAAATGTACTTTAAAGTGAGATTATTCAAGTATTTAATACTCTTATCAACATGGCCGTGGGCAAATATGCTGCTTTACGCAAATGCATGTATATATTTATTATTGGAAATCAATTAACAACACAAAACAATGACAAATATAGCCCAGAAACCCTCACAGGTACTGCATTTAGCATAAAGAATATGCTCAAATCATAACATGACAAACTCAAGCGTAACAGGCAACAACAGCTGTCAGTGTGTCAGTGTGCTGACTTGACTATGACTTGCTCAAAACTGCATGCGATTATCATAAAGTGGGCATGTTTGTAAAGGGGAGACTTGTGGGTACCCATAGAACCCATTTACCACTTCATCTTGAGGTCAAAGGTCAAGGGCCAGTTTTTCCTTGCCAAAATTTAGCAGAAGTTTGGAGCGTTATTTCGCCTCCTTCATGACAAGCTAGTATGACATGGATGGTACCAGTGGATTCCTTAGGTTTTTTAGTTTCATATGATACTAGTAACTTTAAAACCGAGAACCTAAAATTAGTGGCGTTAAAACAAATTAGCATTAACGCATTATTATCACATTAACTTTGACAGCCCTATATATATATATATATATATATATATATGAATACCAATATGTGTATGATCAAAATCTGTAATGCAGATAACAAGGAGTTACCTGAGAATACATTGTATATAGACACTGTGTTAATGAACCATTTTTTAAATTTCTAAATCTTCTGACCACTTTCTTAAGTAATTATTCCTAATTAGCTCTGAATCAGCTGCTTAACGGCACACAAGGAATAATTAATCATGATTTCCTTATTACGCACAAATATGTTCTATTTTCGTGCCTCCTCAAATAAAGCAATGCGTCATGAGTTTTTAAGGAACACGTCCTTACTTTATGGTTACCTCACCATTACGAAACATTTGTGTTTCCCCCTCAGAAGTGCATCATCCAACCAAACTAACAAATTAGCTCCTGATTGATTTTTCTTTGTCGTGACTGCTCAGGATTTTGTTTACTTGATTCTTATGGTGTTACCAAACCTCTTGCAGAGTTCAATACTAACAGGCTCTCTATCAAGATGGATCGTTGGATTTGTCTGTGTGATTGTTATTTTTGGCTGCATGCCGTATCTTCTCTCATGTTTATAATTAAATTTTAAACCTCTCACTAATTTTCTCTCCGTCTCCTCCTGTTTTATTGCTGTGCCGTCAGTCGATATGCCGATCACACCAACGCTCAGTCTGGGCCTCACCTGAAGCCATCTCGCTCTATAAGACCAAAATAGCGTTCAACCGCACAGGGCCTTTGAAATATATTGTGAAAATCCAATGGCCATCAGTGATGGAAAAAAAAAACTTGAGCTTTCATGTTGAGGCTTCAGAGGCAGTGATGATAATTTCCACCCTGCGGTAAAGTGAGATTTGATTCAGAAGAGAGATAGAAAAAAGGCCCCAGACTCACTTAATGTTGGAGTGGAGAATCAGGGTTTAGGGGGACATGCGGTGATCAAGAAGCAGAATGTTCAATCAAACACCGACTGAACTCTGATGAATCTATCATGAAATTGACCTGGATATTTTGGATTCTTTGATGCTGTGATTGCAGTGAATTGGTGCATGGTTAACACAAACATCTGCCTCACTGCTATTTCAACTCCTACGTTTGCTAAATTAATTAGAAGCTCACCCGTCATGCTACTGTTGCAATACAATAATGCAGAAGACCAAAGGGCATGAAATGTTGTTGAAAAAAAACGCGTTTTAGTCCAAATATTATTATTTTTTAATATCCTTTATTTTAAGGTATATGATATTTATTGTATTAAATAAAATGGCCCTTTGCACTATAACACTGCGTGTCTACTTCAGTTGTATAGCTTTCATTTCTCACTGTAATTGAGAGTTTCACTTTTAGCTTTTTAGAAAATCTCAGGGGCGGTTCTGGAGGGCAAAGGGGGCCAGTGCCCCTGTAATATTGAGCCTGGATCCTCCTCCGGCCCCCTTAACTGTGGTAAATATATCCGTATATTTTTCAACCCACATTTATCCCCAGAGGGTTATGGCTAGAAAGGATCAGTCTTGTGTAAATATGACGTCAAGTTCTGTTGTAATTGGAGCGACTCTTGGAAAAAAAACTGGTGGGCGGGATGAACCTTCATGGGGGAGAAAAGACTCCTGTTGTATGTTGATTTTTCACCTACTTTTAACTGGTTGAAACAGTCTCAATGTAATACTGATGTTTCTATATGACCTACATAAGTAAACAAAACCATCAGCGAGAAAAAATGGCTGTATTATTTTTTCCACGGGGTCGGATTCCGGTGAAATCAGACGACATTATGCAGGTTCACTGTAGAAACTGCTTCAGCTCACTTCAGCAGGGCCTCCGACAGTGACCAACCCGCCGCGCAGAGACCCAGATCTGGCTTCCGGCAGTCGGAGCTTCAGCGGGAGGTGGAGAGCTACACGCCCGGCAGCAGCGGCTCCTCCTATGGCCAGGAACATGGAACATGGAAATGAGTCAAATTTAACAATTTAATGCTTCCTCCATAAAAACTTGTCACAGCGTAGGAAAGCACATCGCTATTGCTAAATGAGCAAACACTTCAATGACCCTTCTACTTCTATTTTATTTTTACGTCTAGAAAAGCTGGAAAAGCTGAAATATGTTTCTGTCTATGATCTACGCTTCATGGGAATCTGCTACTACTAGTGTGTACTGATTAGTAAAATTCAAAGATAAAATGATGAAGTGTTCAAATCCTATGACTAGTACTACGACAGAGTATTAGGGCCACATTGAGGAAAAAAAAAAAAATCTGACATTTCAAGAATAAAGTCATAGCATTATGATAATTAAGTCAGAATATTGTAATGTAGTTTTAATTTTACGTGTTTCTTTAGAGGGGAAATACAGCAGCGTGCCGCCTGTGTGAAAATGAGGAACGTGGAGCATCTTGTGAAGTTATACTTTAGTAGCTTATAGGTTTCACAAATAACGAAATACTTAATCTTTTGGCACATCACCACCACATTATCATAAGTATCAGGACCTTGAAAAGATTGTGCAAGAAACTGCGTTTTATTCCAAAGAAAGAACCACACAGATCTAGGGGAAATTGCCTCTTTTGTGGAGGAGGAAATACATTTTTTTCTCGTAAAGTTATGACTTTATTCACAAAGTCTCCAATTTTTTTTCCCCTCAATGTGGCCCTGATACTCCGTCGTATGGTACAGACAGTAGCAGATATCTATATTCTTTTTTCCCAGAAAGTGGTCCGGAAACAATAATGTTTCAGCTAATCATCTATGAGCTGATATGATTGCTCCCGAAGGCAAAGCAATCGGTGTGTGAATGAGATTAGATCCTGATGGCCAAAGTTGGCACCTTAGCAGCCTCTGCCATCAGTGTATGAATGTGTGTGTGAATGGGTGAATGCTGACATGTAGTGTAAAGCGCTTTGAGTGGTCGGAAGACTAGAAAAGCGCTCTATAAATGCAATTCCATTTACCATCCATTTACTCATTATCCATTTACCTTTTCTGGGACAAAGGTCATGTTATCGTCTAGGATTAGACATTCAATTATTTACAACACCAATGTTCCATTTTAATGAGGTGAGTAGCTCTTGTGTTTACCATGGGCTCATTACTGAGTGTGTCTGTTGCTTTAAGAGAGCAATGAATTATGGGTACACCTGTTTGCTAGGTGTCTGCTTGAGGTAGTGATCCCAGCATGTGTTCAATTAACTCAAAATATTTATAAAAGCTAATAGTTACAGGACATATTGCAGTGGTCAAAAACAGGTGAGTTGTTATACTTTATAAAACAATTACAAGACAAAAGGCTTCAAGGATGAGGGCCACCTGGCTAAATTAGCAAATGTGTCTTGTAAACTTTCCCACCTCCAAAAAACACAACTAAGTGGAAAATACATAAATAGAATCCACTTGTCAATGGTGTTTCTCTGAAAGAGTAAAATGTTAGTGGTTTGCTGTTTTTATTTGTGTCACTACATTTGAAGTTCTTGCATACACACACACAGGTGTTTTCATTTATCCTATAGCTGGTTAAGAAAAACTCCTGTGAGGTTGTAACATGGATGTGCACCGGCTTTAAAAGACGTTAACTTATCTTGTTTTAGTCAGTGTTTCTTATCTTTAAAAAGTCTTTATCCAACAATATCTGCTCTCTTTGTGAAAGAGAAGGCAGGACTTTGTCTCTCTGCCTTTTATTCTGAAGGTGTTTCCTGCTCTCTCTACCATTCAGTGCTTGTCTGCTGAACACAGATTCATACTGTCAAAATGTTCCACATCTTTATCTGTCACTGCAGCTTGTTGTTGGCTTCAAGGAAAGTGTCTTAACTGCCTTGACTAAGCTCACTCTGCGGTGCTCTTCTCAATGGGCTGTTTCCTGAAATATTGGTTTTGATTTGGTTGGCTAGGTGATTCTTGTTTACCTCCCAAAGTCCCCGTGAAACCATTTGCCAATACTCCCATGCATCATTTGCAAGTATGATTTGCCTACGCTGCCTGTGTGCATTGCAAATAAGTACAAAGAGAGAAATCCTGTTGAAACATCCTGATGTCAGCTCATATTTAAAGCTGCAGTAGGGCAGATTGTTTTTGGCATCATTGGGCAAAAATTCCATAATAAACCTTTCAGCATATTGTAATTCAAGTGTTCTGAGAGAAAACTAGACCTCTGCACCTCCGCATGGCTCTGTTTTCATTCTTTAAAAAAAATGTAGCCCGTGACAGAAGACTTTGACCAATCACAGGTCATTTCATTGAGAGAGCGTTCCTATTGGCTGTACTCCGGCTGGTGGGCGGTGCTTGATATTTTCTCAGCAGATCTCAACATGGCTGCCGGGTCACAAACTTTCTCATTTTACAGCTAAACAGTACACTACAAGATGTTTCTGAAAACATTTGAGTAGAGAAATAGGTATTACGGTAACAGATTATTGATTCATGTTTGATCAGCGCTGCCTAGTTTGACCGTTTGATCGGAGTTTGCGGAAGCTGGACGGCAGACGCCAGCTCGGCTCTGATTGGTTGTTTTCCTCTGTTCTGTGAAATCTTGCAGATGCCATTAGGAGCACCGGAGGACACAGAGGCCCATGTGTTTTTTCCAGATCACCTGTTTCATGTACTACTGTTAGGATATAGTGACCGTTTTAAAAGAATAACTTTTTTTAATTATGTTTTTGCTCCAATCTCGCCTATTTCAGCTTTAATGGCAGCTTGCCATCATACATCATGTCCTCATTAAATTGGTCCTATAGTCATTATACGACTCGTTCAATGTGATTGACTAAAGCTTGAAGCTTGAAACACTCAATTTGGGAAAACTGCTTTTGTTGCTGCAAAAACTTGGAACAGTTTACAAAACACATTAAAAATTAAATTAAACTAAATTGTACCTATCGATGCTTTTAAATCCATGATTACAAACTACTCCGCTCTTTAATGTAACTGTTTTAACCATGTTCTGTTGTTGTCTGGCTGATTGCTTTTTGTAATTCGTTAATTATGTTCTTGTGTGTGTATTTATTCTGTTTTACTCTTGACATCATTTTAAAATGAGGACATACCCTCAATGATACCTCGAGATTTAAATAAAGGTGGAATAAATGAATGAACATGGCGGCCGGGTCACAAACCTTCTCATTTTACAGCACTAAAATATGTTTCTGAAAACATTTCATGTGAGAAATAGGCATTACAGTAACAGAGTATTGATTCATATTTGATCAGCGCTGCCTAGTTTGACCGTTTAATCAGAGTTTGCGAGTGATTGTCTCCATTGATTGTCTCCAGGTCAGCTCTGATTGGTTGTTTTCCTCCGGTCTGTGAAATCTTGTAGATGCCATTAGGAGCACCGGAGGACACAGAGGCACATGATTTCTTTTCAGATTACCTGTCTCATGCACTACTGTCAGGATATAGTTTATAAAAACAACTTTTTTTTAATCATATTTGCTCCAATCTGCCTTCTTCAGCTTTAAAAATAGATTTTCAGCTATGGCATGACAGTAGAGAGGACACAGTGTGTTGCTTGGATGTTGTGTTGCTGCTAATGTTGAATACACATCAGGGCCCTGCTAAGATGTGGAAGCAGCCAGCCGTATCCTCCTTCTAAAACGTCTGTTTGTTTTACTTCTCATTCCAAGGCGCCGCGGCTTCGCCCCTCCGCTCTCACTCCCGGATCCCGAGCTCCCAAAGTGAAAGCGGCACAGCAATCTCTGGGCTCATTGACTGCGGGGCCTGAGGGGGCTTCGTGGTAAAAGTCTAGGCACGTATTAGCTCTGCAGTGCTGGCTGACCCAGACTGGTCCCTGGCCACATAACCGCCGTCTCATGCCTACTCAAAGGGCCTCTGTGTTGGAATGCGCTGCCACGGAGAGCCCGGCCCCTCAGGAACATCATCCGTGGGATATGCAGAGCTGGCAGCTTGACTGGCAGGTATGTAAGAACAAGGTGGCTGGAAGGCCTTCGCGGATCATGTTTAAGAGGCCTGTGTGGGGATTTTTTATTCCCCTCCATCATTCCCTCAATCTACTCTCATTGTCTTTTTTTTATGTGCAAATTTCTCCATCCAATCTCTTTTTTGTGCAAATCTCTATCCATGTACAAATCTCCATGTACTTCTGCTTTTCTTTCTGTCCCAATCTCCCCATCACTAGCGAATCCTTCGCCGCATGCTATTCCTATGGCTGTCTCTAGTCGCCTCGGCGTTATAATTAATTGATAAGTCCCCAGTCTTCCTGTCATCTTCCGCTATTTTTTCCTTCCGTCTTCCCACCTCTCTCCTGTTATTTGCTTCCTCTCTCTTCATTCCCCAATCAGCCCCCTCCTCCACACTTCCTCCAGTATCCTCCTCCCTCTCATCCCATCTTCCACTCGCAGTGTTGTGTCTGTTTCCTTACCTAATTAGAAACCCCCTGTAGGATTTGGTTACAAAGCAGAATGTTTACTGTGAGCAGTTCAGCCACGGGTTTCTGGTTCACGTAAGGGGAAGAGGGGAGTGATCAGCCTGAAGATTGAGGTTTAACATCACTAATGCATTACTAAGTGTTCATGTGATCATATTACTCTCCTTACTAATAAAGAAGTGTAATGCATTATGGTTTAATTTTTGGTAATCGCATTTAAGTGCCGAACTAGCGAAAGCGACTCGCCTTACATATAGGATTCCTTAATTTAATAGGCGATTCATTGCACACTGAATATTGTTTTGATACAAAACTTAATATGCACATGCAGGCGTGAACTGTTACCTAGCAACAGCTGCTGTAAGTGGGTGAAGACGGATGAATGTGGGGAGGACAGACGCTGGAGTTGGCAAATTTAAGAATGGCAGAGGAGATTGGGTGCTTCCAAATGTGGCGAGACACTCATTATTTTCAATTGACTTCCTAGAGAGACAATCATTTTAGCTGGAAGTTGTACAAAGTAAGCTATTTCTAAGTCAGGGAGGCTTGTGGTAGTTCTTCGATGTGAACTTTATTATACACTGTATACTTTTATTGAAATATCTGAGGCAGTTGCTTGAGTCAGTCTTTTATTCTGTGTGATGGTGGCGATATATAGGCTACATACTATTTATACTGTCTGACTTTCTACTGACTCTGCGATGATTTACTTCCTAAAAGTTCCTAAAACTAAAGTTATTTTCATTTTGATACATACAGTACATTAATGGCTGAGCTTCAAACTTCATTCTTGACCTTGGAAATAATGAAACCATAAGGTCCATTTAGAAGATGTTCTGGACTTTGCACAATTTTCATGAAAAGGTAAATGTGCAAATTTCCATAGTTTCTGAGCATGTTAAGGACTTCTAGTCCAGCCTTGAAATACATACTGTGAGCAGAACCTTTTGGCTGGACCGCAGAGGGCCAGCCCTACAAATTCAAAAGTCTGTCAGAGTGATGAAGTAACATAATTGGTCGGTCAGTTTCCTCACTGGCCGTTGCTTTTTCAAAATGAGCGTCCGGCTCACAAAACTTGGAGCAAGCTGTGAAACTAGGTGATCTAGTCCTAAAATGCAACGAGATTCAGCAGTGGCACAGCATATTTCTCGCTTAAAATGTTTTCAGAAGTAGATTTTGGTGGATTGTTTAGATGGAATAACAGAAAGTTTTAAATGGCAAACAGAAAACCAGGAACCAATCGGATGCATTCTACGATATGGTATGTCACCGCTTTAACGGCCAGTTGAGTGGAGCAGCGCATCCCCTAGTGTCCTTGCCGGACCCGGTGGACATGTACTGCTGGATTTAACATTATAGACATGACCATTGACAATTTATCTAACAATTTAGCCACAAATTCACAGACTGACCGTACACGGTCCAGCCATATACTCGGTTTTGACCCCGTCTAGTTTTCTGTTTATTCACTGACTTCTCGTTCGTGTCGCCTTAGATGTTTTTCTGCGTGTTTTTTAGAAAAATATGTGTATTAATTTCTCCTCCATTGGTGTTGTTCAGCACTTGTAGCCTACATGCAGGAAGTGACGGTTGGTCTTTGTGGTATTTGTCCCGCCTTTCCTCCATTGTGATTGGATGACTAGGTAAAAAGTGACTCTGATGAGCGCAGCGCTTTACCCAAAGTTGAACATTTTTCAGCTCTTGGTAACCAGAAAAAAACAACATACGTGCAGCGCTCAGTGCAGAATAGGAACCCAGCGCCTTGTCACGCTGCTGACGTTTATACATAGCGCAGTGTAAATATGCGGCGCCCCTCCCATTGTAAAGAATTCAAAAAAGAAAAAACTTGAACGTAATGGTTGTGGCAGTTGCTTGCCATCCCCTGCGGTCGGCTTGTTAATAGTGCAGCTATTGTGACAGCCCTAGGATACAAATCATCACCAAGTTGTTGATTGATGAAACCTCTATATTGATTATGTACACAATGTTGAAATGGTCGCATATGATGAAATGTATCGAAGCTAACTGTATACATACTGGTGAGAACGCAGCAAATAATGAATCATTATTGGAAATTGTTCCAGCAAGCCCGTTCCACCCAGCAAGAGTTCCCCTGTCGGCATTCCTCATTATCCGCAGTGTTTAATCAGATGAGTGACAGGTGACAGAGGTTAAGCACGGCAAAGTTGATTGACACAAATGGAAAGAACCGCTCATCTTCCCGAGGGGATCGAAGTGTGTCATGATTGCCGAGTGATGCAATTAAAGGATTCCCAGCAGAGGACTTAACCGCTGCGCTGGAGGCACTTTACAGGAACTGCTTCAGGAGCAGCACCTCCAAGGAAATGATAGATTATAAGCAAATCAGTTTCATGTCATGGGTGTCTTGCAGCGTACCTGTCATACCTGAAAATAGACCTGGACATGTTAAAGCCGTGCACAGTGGTGGTTATAGGTATGGAAGAGGCCTGAAGAAAGGACACGTTCATTGCACATAAAAGAATCAGATGGCTGGCACTCTGTGTTGTAACATGTTAACTTCAACCTGTAGACTTGTATTTGGTGAAGAACTTGCATCTTCAATATTGACAATTAGGGTACAAACCTGATATGAGGGTTGTTTGTCTGATTAAAGATACAGGTGGTCCAACATATACAGCTTTACATTCCCATGACAGTGTTTTGGTTACTGTACCTAGTTGTTGCTTTGCCTTGTGTGTATAGACAAAGAGAAAAATGATGATCAAGTACTGTTGAGATGTCCACAATTAAAGGGGAGATATCCTGAAAAACACACTTTTTCAGTGCTTGTGCACATACATTTGTATATGGGCTGCCTAGATCAGAAAACATGTGCCTCAACAAGCCATTCAGATCTGGCTCCCCTTCCTATGTCACATGCAGGCTCATTAGAATATACCACCCACAGCTTGAGAAATACCTTTGCAAAGGTGCACCATATTTTTTCTCACAAGCCAATCAGAGCAGACTGGGCTTTTTCAGGAGGGGGGCTTAAAGAGACAGGCGTTAAAACAGAGTGTTTCAGACAGATGGTGAATACAGGTGTATTCAGACAGACAGTAAGAGTTCTGAACATTAAAGCTTGTAAACATGTTCTAGTAGAAACCCAAAATACAAATATGAACCTGGAAATGAGCATGATTATGTCCCCTTTAAGATCAGCTTGATGGTGGTATTATTCGCAAGATTGGACCGCAAAATGAAAGAAATCAGCATTATTAAGAGTAGAACTGTGACTAACTATTATTTTTATTGTCAGTTAATCTGCCAATTATTTAATTTTCAATCCATTTCCTATTTTTTTTTTTTTACTTTTATTTATTTATTTTTTTCATTTTTTTATTTTTGTATATTTTTGTATATTTGCATATTGAATAGAATACAGAAATAAAAAAGGGGTAAAATGCAAAGGGAAAATTGTGCATAAATAAATAAATGCATATATATTTAAAAATAAATATTAAATAAATGCAGAAATGAATTAATTAAAAATGAATTCAAAACCAAATAAAAGTAAAAGTTAATAAAAAAAATAACTACATAAATAAATAAAAGGGAAAATTAAACTGAAGAGTAAATAAATAAGGGAATAAATACAAAGATAAATGAATAAAGAAGCAAATTAAAACTGAAATATCAATTTGTCACACCTATCAATTAATTAATGACTGCATTTATTTTTACTTTTAATAAATTTAATGACATATTTATTTAACAAGTTATTTATTTATTAATTTATTTATGATTTTTAAAGGTTACATCCTCCATATAAGAGAAGTTGAAATGCTGCATACTTAATCACTATCACACGCATGGCCAATCACTGCATGAAGTGGCAGTAAATACTGGATTTTCAGTTTCAGAAACTTACAGAAATTTTCAGACGCAGACCCCCCCAACTCCAGCTTCTTCTTTACGCTGATCCAAGTTTTCCAATGTGATGAAGTTCTTTTCATCCTCCTGCAGCTTCAAAATGTCCTTCTCTTTTTCTTTGATGAATTCTTGCTGCTCTTGTTTTCGCGCTGAATAGCGGCTTCAACCCACTGGCGCTCAGCTTCCTCCTTTTCCTTCTGGAGTCAGAGAGGCAGACGCTGTTTGACCATTCGACACGGCACTTAACGAGCATACTGATGCCTTTGCTCTTACTTTGGAGTACGGTATATGTCAAAATATATTTAAACGTCCCGCTCTAGAACTGGTCTTGTGTTGTTCCCTAATGCAGCATGTGGTATTTGGTTTCTTTTATAGGGTTTTGCAAACATAGCTACGTGATTTAGTGTATATATGATAGACGCTCCTCCTTCACATCTCCGTTTGAGAGCATGGCATTGTGTTTGATGTATAGTAGTAAATAGGTCTTTATAGTTTGTCCCATGTCAATACGCATTGCTCCTCTTTCACAAAGCCTAGACGTTCAATTCGTCATCTCAACATGAAAGCTTCTGTGCTGACAAAAAGAAAAAAAAAGTAAATGAGAGAAATGGAACAAGTGTAATTTATGAAAAGATCCTCTTATTTCCTTCTCTTTTGAGGATTGAACCTATTTTCTATGGAGTTTCACTTAACACAATGGGCTCTGCTGTTCTGTTCATTATCTGTGTGTTAACGCTGTGAACATTTGCACAAGACCTGTTTTCACACATGAACGCCTGCATTGGTCGAGAAAACCGATATTTCTTTATAGAGAGGCAGCCGGAGCTGAGGGATAGGTGTAGGTGTATCATGTCAGATGTATGCCTTGTCTATCAGAGATGGAAAAGGTGTATTCATGCTGTTCACCAAAACCCACTGCAGACTTATCTCGTGAATAATGCAGTGCCTTAGGTGGAAACACAGCCTTGGGCATTTTTATTTTCCCTTGCAGTATGGATCTCCAGAGAATTTGCATTTCAGCCAGTTTGTTTTCATGTGGATTTGTGAGTCATGCTACAAATTGGAGTACTCGAATGTGCCTTGTTAAGGCGTTCTATAATGGCATTCATAGTTTTTTAAATTACTCAAATCATCGGCATCGGCAGCACTGAATAGTGATGGGTGCTAAAAACAAACAAACAGATTTTCAAGTTCAGTCACGGAAGGAAAAACTCTCTGCTCCTGTGTAAAAAGCATCGGCCCTGCCCTAAAACGGTTCAATCACAAGTCTCACAATGAGAGACTGGATTCAAATCAAAGGCTCTTGAAGTCCTCTCATCTTTTGTGTACTGGCCAGCTCTATCGGAGTCTGCATCTAAAAAAAAAAAAAAAAACTCCCTTTTTTTCTCTCCTCCTCTTCTGATGCAGAGAAGAACATGCCTTCAGCGCTTCCTCAGAATTCAGAGGAGATTTCCGCTGAGCAGCTCGACCTCACAGCCTAATCACCAGATCTAAAACTCCAGCAGAGCTCAAGGCCGCACCAAGAGGGATAAAACCCCCCTCCTGCTCTCGCTTCCTCCGGCCCCACATGCCAGGACACAATTAATTCATACTGCTGGCAGCCTTGGACCATCCCAATAGTACAACTCTCATCCCTTGAGCTCATTTTCTGTCCGTATTTGCATAATATCAATTTGGTTTGTAATGGCCTGTTTTGGAACACAGTCTGCAAGTTTGCATAAATAAGAGAGAGGAAAAAAAAAAAAGCATACGCTTCATTCAAGTGATGTTTATGGTCAAAGCACAAAACTACAAATTCTGCTCTTACAGTGGAAGCGGTGAGGGAGTATATGTTTAACTGGGTGAAGTGTAGACTTTCACTGAACATGATGTAAAGAAAGTTTGTGTGTGTGAAGCTATTTCAAACAACGTTGCCATCAGAGGTCTCTTTCTCTGAGAAGAATAGTGTGTGTGTGTGTGTGTGTGTGGAAAGAAGATGGTTGGGTAACACTTCATTTTACAGGTTCGCAAATTTAATGGTAATTAGGTGATAAGTAACCTATTTGAAATTTCTTTGGAATTACTGCCAAATTAACCCCAAATTTACATCAAAATAAATTGAAAATCACTCAATTATAAATATTATTTAATAATTATATTCCGCTATTTCCCAATAAATGGTAATTTATTTAATACATTTCGAGGAAATACAAATACAAAGTTAATTGATATGCTTTATTTCCATGTCTGCTGATAAAAAGATGATAATTATCAAATAACTTATTAGAAATTTCTTAAAAACCTCCCTGAATCATTACATTAGCTACCAGGTTACATTTGTGTAGAGAATAAGTCACACAATGTTGAGATTTGTGCCTGATCAGAAGTGTCTTCTATTAGTTTTGGTTTTCCACCTCCGAGGAAGAGCAGCACAGTGCCCTATTTTAACGATTATATGCTATTTTTGCATATAATTATTAAATCATGATTATAATAAAGTAATTTTCGATCCATTTTGAGATAAATATTGGGGTAATTTGGCAGTAATTCCAAAGAAATTTCAAATAGGTTACTTGCTAATTATCACCTATTTACCCTGAAATTTGAGAACCTGTAAAATGAAGTGTTACCGAAGGTTGTCGATGAATTTAATCACAGGTAGGCAAACTTGGCTGTGGGCTGAGTAGGTGAGTGAGTAAGTAAGTGGAAAAAGCTCGCTGGATGAATAATCATACAGTCCTGCCATACTCCTCCTCCGCTGGCTGCTTCTGAGGAACACACCCACAAAAAAAAAGAGAGGGAGTCGCAGTCAGAGAAACAGAGAGATAGACAGACAGGAAGAGAGAGATGAAGAGAAATAGAGCGAGAATGATGAGATGGGATGAAACAGTGCAACAACCCAGAGGAGAAGATTAGGTGAGGGCCAAACTAAATCTAGAAAGCAATCCCCCCCCGGCGGGCATTTACAGTGGAGCCAGAATCTGTGTTAACAAAGCTCGTAGGAATGAGTACTGATAGGATCATGCTATGACTAAATATAAATCGGCAGCTCGGTTCGGTATACCAATAGGAGACAGACGCGAGGAAGTGGGACGAAGGGAGATGCGTTTGATTCTCTCCGGTTTTCATTCTCCTTTTTAAAGCCAGAACTCAGGCATCTGTGTGCCAAGTGGAGGTGTGGATGGTGTGCGTGGATCGTGATGAAACCGATCCCCCCCCTCGGGACCATCCCCGCAGGCGGAGTAATGAAACGAGCGTGCCCCTATGCAGAGAGCATTAACAACCCTTACATGACAGCAGGAGGTGTTTCTGCGGTCGTGTGTTGACACCCGAAAGGGAGAATCCTGTTTTCACTTGTCCATCCAACACAGGGAGGTCAGGGATCAAGACCGACAAACTAGATGTAATTGAAAGGATAACTGCTGTAATTTTCAATCTATTTAACCATGTATTTGTGTCTAACTGACTAATGGGGACAACAATTTCTGAAATTGGTCCAGTATTGAGGGAGAACGCTGTAGAGGGTAGCTACGAAACGAGGTGCGGGGGGCAAGTAAGCAGCATCAATGTAACGTTACGTCCACTAAGGCCGTGTACACGTATACAGCTTAAGGCTGTCAATCGATTAAAATTAGTTTTAGCCCAACTAATTTCTTTAACGCATTAAAGCAATCGATCTTTTCGGAGGTTGGCTCAGTTTTAAAGCTAGAGTGAAGATACTGCTATCATATGAAACTAGAAAAAACAAATGTTAAATAACGCTCCAAACTTGCGCTAAATTTTGGCGAGGAAAAACTGCCATGGCCATTTTCAAAGGGGTCCCTTTGACCTCTGACCTCAAGATATGTGAATGAAAAAGGATTCTATTGGTACCCACGAGTCTCCCCTTTACAGACATGCCACCTTTATGATAATCACATGCAGTTTGGGGCAAATCATAGTCAAGTCAGCACACTGACACACTGACAGCTGTTGTTGGACTTGAGTTTGCCATGTTATGATTTGAGCATATTTTTTATGCTCGATGCACTACCTGTGAGGGTTTCTGGACAATATTTGTCATTGTTTTGTGTTATTAATTGATTTACAATAATAAATACAGTTTATACATATGTTTGCATAAAGCAAGCATATTTGCCCACTCCTATGTTGATAAGAGTATTAAATACTTGACAAATCTCCCTTTAAAGTGCATTTTGAGCAGATAAAAAATGTGTGATTAGTTTGCGATTAATCTTCAAACATGTATTCATTACTGTTACCTACGTCTTTCAGCTGCTCACTCAACTAGTTTTCATGCACTCTCAGTTGTAGCCCGTATGGTGTTTACTACTAGGTGTAAAATTAACATTTATTTTCATTATTGATTGATCTACATATTATTATCTGGATTCATTGATCATGTAGTCAATGAAATGTCAAAGAACTGTAAGAAATCACAATTTCACCCTGAGAAATGTCGAATAAAATCAGCAAAATCCTCAAAGCTTCTGAATATTTGACACTTTTACTTGAAAAATGAATGAAATGATGAATAATCAAAATAGATGTAGAATAATTTCCTGTCCATCGATTGATGGATTTTTTTGCTGTAGTGACAGCTGACTCAGGACGGTGGGAGGTGTGTTATGATATGAATCATAATTCCTATTTTTACATATTAGCTAAGCTACTCCACAGTCTTTCCACGCTAATAAGCCTCTTATTCTCTTGTGTGTTTGAAAGTGGACTCCCAACATCCTAATCAAACAGTTGTAACCGCCTCCTAATACAGTTACAGAAAGATCAGATGAAGGCTTTGCTTGCATATTCTAATTATGTAAATAAGAACAGTGTGGTGGTGCATTTTAATTTGAGAATTTGCCTGTGCTTATTCAATTACACAAGTGTCTGCACCACAAATACATGATGACTAAATGAATAAAAAACATATTACATAAACTATTACATTTAAAGACTTATTTATTAACATATTGTACGCATTAAAAACAACTTGTATCTTTAAATTTTGCTCAAAGAAGATCCACTATATAATTTGCAGTTGTGATAAAATATGTACAAATTGGAACATCTCTACATATCTTGTCATATTTTGCCTGCAGCCTTGTAGTCTGTTGTTTAAAGGCCATAGTTTAATATGGTTTATGTACCTTAGTATTCAGTAAACACTAATACTTGATAAGTATTCACATGATGGAATTAGATATGCAGAAGTGGGCCACTAACAAATTAAACTTGAATAAACAAGCCATATATGTTCAAGGTCGCAAATTATGAAAGTTATGTAGCAAACTGCTGCTTATAAATCTGAGTTGTGGAATCTTTTGAAATGTCAAATCAAAAGCAAAAACAGAGTCATGCAGGAGATCAGAGGGTAGAAACTCATGAGAGACGACTCACCTTGAATACAAGTGAAAATATGAAGAAACGAAGCTCATCAAAACATAAAAGTAGGACTGTGGGAGACGAACATATCAAAAGAGAAATGCAGAAGACATAAAGCTCATTAAAATAAACGTCCAAATATTTTTCTATTACAAACTAACACATTGCACATTACTATGGACAACAGGATTTATGAAACAGAACAATGTTTTATGTCGGTCCAGTGAAATGATGATTTCTAGCCATGGCTCCATGGAAGGCAATGTGGGTCTGTCAGTTGGTCTGCCGCTTTGGTCCACACTGAAATATCGCAACAACTTTTTGATGGATTGTCATGAAATTCAGTCACCATTCCCCGGTTATGAATCCTAATGACTTTGGTTTGCTCCTGACTTTTTGTTCACTACTTTTGTTCATGACCAAATTCCTGCAAAACTAATGACATTCCCATCAGCCTCTGCTGTACTTTGTGTTTAGTGCAATGACAAATAAACAAATGTTAGCATGCTAAAAGATGGTGAACATGGTAAACATTATACGTTCTAAACATCAGCATGTTGCATGCATTGCCACTAGGGGTGGGAAAAAAACAAACAATTAACCTAAGTATCGCAATTTTTTTTTTTTTATGATTTTGAAATCATATCTTTTATGCTAGAATCGATATATTTGCTTTATTTGAGTCAATGCAGAGGTAGAAGGAAGTTACCGCTTTTATTGCTGTAGTCTGAGTAACGTCACGTCATATCCGTTCCGTATCCGTCAAAACAAAACAAACCGCAGCGAGCCGAAACGAGAAAGTAGAAAACGGCGGAGGGTCTGCGTGGATATGAGCGCACCCTCACATATTAAATCCAAAGTGGTAAACACTACACATACAGTAAAGTATGGAAACACTTTGGGTTTCACACATTGCCAGGAAAAGCAGAGCTAGACATCACGACTAAAGCTGCATGCCAACTCTGTCATGGACAGGAAATGTTATTGTATTGCGGTAACGTGGGGTCAGCCATCACTCTCATCTCCGTGGTCAAATCGGCCGACGCTACAACAGTAGAGCACCCATATACTGACATTTATGTTAAATGCATTCAAATGGCCCCGATGGAGCTGACCATGGATGTATAAAGAGAACGTATTGCTGTGCCTTAGTACGGCCTCACAGAGCTGCTAGCATGTAGACTCATTGTGTGGGTTAAAAAACAAGAGAGCCACTAAAACTGTTTTTTTTAGCATCCATCAGGGACCATGTGTAAACCCAGCGGTCACTTTTAAAGGTCACGGCACTACCTTGGTCCCTCACCGTTGCACTGACCCGACTCTGGCAATGGCCTTTAACGTTCTACACCATTCTGCTGCACCTCTGAGACCAGTTAGTGACAACAGGACCATACATTGTTACCACCGCACCAACAAAGGTAACTGTGACTGCGTCCAGAGTCGTTGTATTGCACCCTGCTGAGCAACATAGATCCCCACAACCTCTCCTACACACACACACACACACACACACACACACACACACGCACACACACCTACTTTGCAAAGCCCTTACTGTTTTATTCAGTACAGATCTTTGTCCCCTGGCACCTCTCTTGTCTAATCCTCTTGTCGTGCTCTTGCTTTTGAAAATTTCTATTCTGACCAGGAGTGATGATGATGTTAATAATAACCCCCGTGTAGCGTTAACCCTGAGTAGAATACTGGAGGCCACAGACTCCCTCTCCTCCTGTCCAATTTCTTTGGTGTTTTTTAAGCAATTTTGCTACGGGACTCTGCAGGGCAGCACACTAGAGAAGACAGGCGACAAAATGGACATAATGACTGGCCTAAGGGGGGGAGGCAGAGACAAAGAGCACCGGGACTGTGAGACAGTTTTAACCTCATCAACAGTGAGGCCACATCTGAGGGCACGAGGTGACTTGAGACTGATTTAAAGGATAAAGGTTAGTAAACAACTTTAGTCGCATGTGACGCTTACCTGTGGAGACTAAACGGAGAGAAAATAGGGCTTAATTGAGAGAAGAGGAGCATCTTGATGCAGATGGTGGAAGGGAAATGATTGTCATTCACCTCGCCGCTAATTTGATTAAAGTGTGAAATACGGCATCCGTGGAATACACACCCACAGCCCCCGGGTGTATCGCTCAGCAACATCATGGCCTTTTTGATAAACTACTCATTTTGTTTTATTCCTCAGTCTGACACATGGAACCACTTCATTTGTAATGCACTTTATGAATCCCCCGCATGCTGCATTATGTATAAACTCAACTTAAACACCATATAAAAACATTGCGGCTGACACATACATTAATCAGAACATATGAATTTGAGATGTTTTAGAAAATCAAAACATGTACTTACCCACTCAAACATGACCGCCCCCTGTGCGTGAACATGTTTTTTTCTAACTTTATGGTGACCAGCATTTTCTATTTTACAGTCATTTCATATTTTTCTAACTCCAAACACTGCAGCCAACACCAACATTAAGCCTTTGGATAACACCCAACCCAAAAGCCTAAAGCTGAACCTAATTTGAATGCCTAACCTAACACTTAACCTTAACACTAAACCAAATCCAATTGTTGATTGGAAAGACATCTAGTCCTCATAAAGATAGACAATGCATTACTTTTCGTAAGTATAGCTGCGAACGGTGTATGAGAACAGCCTGAAAGGGTGAAGTGAATGAATGGCTTATTACATTTACTTTTACTTTTGCATTCACACTCAGACACCAGAACAAATGGGTATAGGCCAACATGAAGTGTATATTGTATATGCAGTAGTACATTCAAGAAGCTGATGCACTCACACATTCACCACTGAATAAATATGAATAAATAAATGTGTTTGAACATCAGGTGAATGCATCAGTTATTTACATGTAGATATGCATTCATACAGCACCAAAACACACTCTATGTATTATGCACTCACTCTGGCATGCACACATTGCCCCATATGCACATACACACACACGTGCTTGTTCAAACAAACGCATGTTGAAATGGAGATACGCTCTGGATTCAAAGCATCTGCTTAAAAGGCTAAAGGCAGCAGCGTGCAGTGAGCGATGGCGGGGAGGAACAGGACAATCTAGTCACACACTTATTCTCCTCATAGTTTCATCTATCTGCACTTTGAACTCCACTCACCCACTTGGTTAACCCATTAAATAACCACAGGGTTATTTTTTTATGTCTACTTCAAGGGTGACATGGTGAGATGTGTTAAAGAACACGTCTACCTTTTAAATAAATGTAGTTCTGAGTATCAGGATGAAGCTCCCTGAGGCAGTAATGTTAATTACACATCAGTCAACAATTGTTGGATGGATGAAAGACGCAAAGACAACTTTGCTGTTGATAGATCCTGACCACTAATGGTGCAGGAGATGTCAAGTTTGACCTGAGGGTGGCACTGAAGCAAAGAGAAAGTTGTTACCTGAATCAAAAGAGTTTATCATCTGTACTGTGGCCGCTTTAGGACATCTCAGACACAGTCATTACAGAACAAAAGCTTTATTAGTAAATTGTTTTCATGCTATTCATGTGTGCGGGTAGCCAGCAGGAAGTCAGCCAGCTCGGATTGAGAAGGACTCTAAAGGCCCAGACACACCATCTCGACATCAAAAAACTAGCGGTGACGAAGTCCGACCTTTGAGTCACCACACGTCGAAAAAGTCTTGGCCAAAAAGTTGCACTTGAACACACCGCAAAGACTACAGCCGACGGCCAGTTCATTCTTCGCCTGCGTAAGATTAAATAACTCTCCACACCAGGAGGCGGCGGTAGTTTGTATTCGTCATTTAAAAAGGTAAACCTGAAGACCGAGGACTGCAGATATACAAGCTGTTGTTGTGATACGTATGCATCTGCCGACCATTTTCACACCACTCTCACTCACCACTTCATTCCAGATGGCCATGTCGTTGGGAAAATATCCGTGTATTGGAATGATCAGATGAGATGAAGATGAAAAATGACAAGAGCCCTCTGTGTGCGCCCTCTTGGCTTTACTCGTTGGCTTGCTTTCCTCACTTCCGTTTCTCTTCTCGTGCACTGATTTGTTTAAGCTGAACAGCCAATCAGAGTGCTTTCTTTCACCGACGGGCACCACCACTGATTCAACATGCTAAATCGGCCGAAAAAACTCAGACACAGGCAGACTAGAGCCGACTATAGCTTGGCTATTTAAAAACGATGGGTTTGTGCAGGAATTCTCGTGTCACGCTTGTGATGATTCTCTCTGACCAATCAGGTCTGCTGTGCTTTAACTCCACCTTCTAGCAGGCTCAGCTCGCTTGGCACCTCGACCCAGGTGGTACCAAGAATGGAGTGGTTCTATTGGTACCGTCCACAACTTTTGTACATGGAAATGCGAAAAGAAACTGTTCTAATGTGTAACGAACTGAACTGAACTGGACTGCTTGGTGGAAACACTATTTAATGCTCTACTGGCCACGAAATTATGAGCAAAGTCAGAAATTTAAAACCCTACACATACACACATACTTTCCAATAGCCTCTTTTATTTTGCCCTGAAAGACTAATAGATACTGAGCTAGTGGCAATTTATATTACTCCAAGGCTGCTGTTCACATTAATGTAACCAAATTAACTAACTGGCAATTGAACAATGTGGTCCGGTCCTGCAAAATATACTGTAGCACAGCATATAATGGCATAGCTAATGGGTCCTCTTTGTTGTACGAAAGGGGAAAATGAAGGTTATTGTCTCTGGCTCCTTTCTTTAGTTATAGCAGTAATAAATATCATGTAAGCAGATATATAACACGAGCAAGAGTAGCTCAATAACTCTGGCTGGTCTCTGGGGAGGCATTCCCTCAGCCAGGTCTTGCTTTAGGCTTTATATCAGGCATACTGTAAGAACTGGGAAACATATGCATAGTCTGGCACTCATTCCCTACACTGCTTTCCCTGTGGCAGTGTGCATCTGGCAGAGATGGATAGTGGTTTCTTGTATATATTAGTGCTCATATCAAGGACCAGTTATTCCTATAAACTGGGTTTTCTCATCAAAACGTATCGCACTTTGGAAAATTAGCAAATTCCTTTTTCAGCACCAGTGTTTTTTTTGCCATCTGGGAACCCTGCTGACGTGGATTTTAACTCACCATTGAGTGGATACTGGTAAGCCCTGACCAATACTGGATTTTAGAGGTAGATGCAGATATTTCATAGTCCTAGAAATTACATTACATTTATATAGGCTACTACTCATTTGCAACAGCAAATACATTTTGAGAGAAGTGTAACGCCGTCCGCATTGATTATTCAACACATTCTTACTCCCAACTCATTAAATACCACCGCTTGGTCAGTGCCCTTCGGCATCGGAGACCGATGCACGGGGTACCCCTTTTGCGTTACTTTTAGACGGACCGGGCATGGTGTGTCAATATACGCTCATTACATGTATAGTGTCCTTTCAAAATAAACTTCCGTTTTCACAGGAAGTTAGGTTTAGGCAACCACTTAGTTAGGATTAACTAGTTAGGGTCGTGGACCGTGGTTGACGTTAACTTCACTGACTAGCGATTCACATGACTCACGGGGGTGACGATACTACCGTCTCACGTGACTCACAGGAGTGACGATACCGACGAGTCACGTGACTACAGACTGACGTGACAAAATAAGTCAACGTTACTTTTAGTTTCAAACGATCCACCACCCCTCCTGCCCACACTTTGCGGATTCCTTAGCGGGATACTACGTCACTTGCTCCGACCATCGAATAACGCCTCAGGTGGGTTTACACGGTTGCTAAAGGGTGCCTCCGTGTGTCAGTTTCCGATGCCAATGGACCTGGTGGACATGTACCGCTGGATTTAACATTATAGACATGACCACTGACTATTTGTGTGAAAATTTAGCCACAAATTCACAGACTGACCATACATGGTCCAGACATATTCTCAGATTTGACCAAGTCTTGTTGATATATTTCCTTCCTCGTTTGCCACTTGTTTTAATATTTTGGAGTGCCTGGATTGCCTTCCTGTCTATCTGATTTTCCCCTTTTTTCAAGAGCACCCGACACGTTGTTGCCTTACGGTTGAGTGCACAGAGCAACCAGTTATATCTCTTTCAATGTATTCAATTTGTTTTCTTACAATATCTTGCAACTAAAGCATGATCAAACTTTTTATGCTATTGTAATCCCAGCACTCTATTAAGATTAGGGAAAGATCGTGATTTTGTTTTAATATTGAAAAAGTCAACAGTGACTTGAAGCGTGAGACAGGACATGTTTAGTTTATTAAGGACATGTTTAGTTTATTAACATTTAACCAAAACCATGATCTTTCTCTAACTTTAAAATGGCTATAATCAATATTTTCATAATAACAATATAAGAATCACCTACATCTGCTGCTCCCCTTGGCTTTACGGAGTCTCAGCTCATTGTTTAGCTGTCTGGCCCACATTTTTACTGTTTGGGTTCATTCTCACCTCTCTGATAGTTTAGTTTTTGACTGCAGTGCGCAGCTGTTTTCAGGGCTGCCAACTTTTCAATTTTGTTTTGAGTGAGATGGTAAAATTACTTGAGATTTTACATGGTCATAGTCAGGGTCATTTTGAACAGGATAGCATTGAAAACTTCAGCAAACCTCTGAAGAAAAAGATTTGTTTATTTGATTTATGTGAGTTTTAAAATGAATACTTTTTCAATGTGTTACAATATGATTTGAGCTAACTTTTCCAGCTCAGCCAAATCCTAGGAGGGTACGGGGGCATCCTCCTCCGAGGAGTTTTTTTCCTATTTACGGCAGCTATATGCTCTATTTTTCAAGCCTTTGAGATAATACAATGCCTAAAAATCTGTACATCATTTGAGAAAGACATGATGGTTGCCAAGAGAACAAATCATCCTGTAAAGTCTAAATCATATTTTGTATCTAACTTTTCTCCTACCGTCTTCATCATTATGAAACCATAACACAACAAATGTTGAGGATGACTGTTCTGATACTGTTGCTATTTTTAAGTTACATAACATAAGTAGGGTAGGCGTAAACAACATTACAAATCTTGAAACCTGTTTTTGTTATACTGGAGTAGAGTTCACAGAATGATGTTTAGCTGACCAGTCAGAGAGACTGAGGGGAAATGACCGTCCCGTTCTCATTCCCAGGAAGTAAAATTTCGTCATGCCTGTCAGCGTGTGGTACCAATGCACAAGGCAGCCTTTACAGCCTGTCCAGACTTCCCGCGTGAGCAGTGCGTGTCAGCTGCCTCACTGAAGTGCTGCGTGTCCGTCGCGTGGGTTGTCCAAACCAGCAGCGTTTCTGCTAATGCTCTTTCTACATAGTTTGCCTTTCATAATGGCCATTTCATTTCATTATAAATGTAATTTATATTTATTTTAGACAAAAAAAGGTTAAGAACCGTGTGGTAATTTGTAAATAGTAATAATCCACAATTAAACCCAGTACTTTATTCATTCATGGAGCCGTGCAAGTCACTGCATGTTCTACAACACTGTCCTGCAAATACTTCAGAATAAAAGCCTTGTGTTAACAAATGAAGGAATTCTGTCCACATAAAAAATGCTTGAGGGCTTTTTTATTTTGAAATGAAAGCAGGAAGTGTTGATTTAAAAATAAATCTTTACTTTTTTTCATGTCCACGACATATTCTACAGATACAGACATTGAAACTGTAGTAATGTTGCTGATATGATGTCAAAATACAGTAAAAAAGATCACTTTCACTGCCTGTGACATATTCTACAGATGTCTAGATATCGAAACTGTAGTAATGTAGGTGGTATGATGTCAATATACTGTGAAACGATCACTTTCACTGTCTGCTGTTGCTGTGAACCGCGTGCGGCTCGTGGTAAAAATAAGTGAAACCTCAACTCTCTAAAAGACGCATCTGACACGCAGCCGAGCATTCTCACGAGGGCAGTGTGGCTGCTCTAACCTGTTAACATGGACGCCGAAATAAAAAACAAGAGGTTCCGCAGCCGCCAACGCGCTCCTGACGTTCCCTGTGTGGATGGCCGTTAGTGTGTGTATGAGGCTTTTTGTGTTAAAACGCATAACTTTTGCTACGTTTATGCCTTGCGTCCACACTACTCCGGTGTTTTCGAACCCCTAAAACGGGGACATTTGAAAACGCTGCTGAGCCTGTTTTGGTTTTAAAACTCTCGTTGCTTTTTGCACAGAAATGGAGACCTCATCGGGGATTCCTCCTGGTGAAAGATCTTGTAGTGTGTGACCCCCCTGTCATCGGTCAGTCATGTAGTGTGAAAACCACACCGACTTCAAGACTCCCGATCACAAGACAACAAGTTGTGTAGTGTGGACAGTACAGCGATCTGACGACTTTGAAAGTTGTGTAGTGTGAACTTAGCTTAAGTCTCCACCGAATCAATAATTTTAATGTGAGGTTGTCAGCTTTGTGTCTGCCCGGCGTAACGTTAGCGTTACGTGTCCGACAGACCCTGTGTGTGATGATGAGTATGAAGTTAAAAGTAACATTATAGTGGTGAACAAATGCTACAATAAGACCCAAGCCTAGTTCCCATGTCTTGCCAGTGAATGGGAATAGCCCTGGAGTTAGCAACAACTCCGGCTCAAGCTCACTTAAGGTGGGCTGACCTTTAAAGATGGACCAATATCAGTAATAATCAGATTTTATTAGACCTGGCAGAACTATTTTTTGTATCATCCTTAAAGAGAGATATGACCATTGGCTAGCGGCTCACCAAAACATTTTTTTTCACCTTTGCAGCAAGCTTTTCTTCTCAGATGAGATTTGTCTCAGATAAGTCACATACCACACTGTGACAGAGTGACATTCATACACTGAGCCTTCACTGTGTTGGTTGATTTCTTTATGAAGAACTTTACTGGATCATAGCCTTATCTCAAAACACGAAGCTTTTCGAGCTGTAACATTTCATTTTGCTGCACAACAGAAAGTACAAGTGATACATCCTGCATGGCGTCGCAGACACGATGTATTAATAGACGATTCTCGGTGATCTATCAATAGGAGCCCGATTGCTGTGTCAGTCAATTGTTCGCTTAGTTATTTTTAATCTTATTTTCAAACAGAAAAGTGGAGCAGAGATGATATTTGGTCTCCTTAGATGTGTGGAAGTTCAAACTGAAAATAGATCTGGATTAAAGAATATCTTTCCTCTCTCTCACACACACACACACACACACACATACCTAACTGCTTTCACCCCCAGCACTTACATCTTGTGGTATGGCACTTGGTATGTGTATGAGCATTTTTAAAAGACAGATTATGTAAATGTCAAATCGATAAACTTGCTGCTTGATCTGTTCACTGGTCACACACATGCGCTTGAAACTAACACTAATATAGTTTCCAATTATTTCTTTGAGAAAAGTCATTTAGTTTGCCTTTTTTATATTTGAAAAGATGGATGTGTCAATAATATAATGACCCTTGTGTTACACACTGCACACTCTCTCAATGAAATGCTTTTGATTCGAGTCTACATATCAAGCCTGACGGAAAATCAATAGGATATTAGTCCTTATGTGGTGCAGCTGGCCTAAAATATATAACTGTGCATTTACTGTATACTATTGTGCGACATGTCATTTTTGGTTGACATGACTTGAATGCTGACCTGCTGAGCTTATAACAGGGCATTTAATGAGCTCGCAGGATCCGGCTCTGCTAAATGGCTTTTCTTTTTCCCCCCAATCATATAGGCATCAATCAGGTTAGCCAGAACGCCTTAAAACACACTGTGTTCATCTGGTCTGAATATAAATTAGTACTGATGACTAACAGTAGATGCAATTAGTTCCAATGTTCTCAGATTGTACTAGCTCTGTTTGAATACATGTCAGTAATTTGGTGCACTTATCTCCATCTCTGTGGATGTTGTCGTGGAGACCGGTTGCGACAGTTCAACCATCCAATTGACCCCCATTAGAAAGAGAATGGAGGTCAAAGAAATGGAAAGAAGGGAAAAAATGGATGCCAAAGAAATGGAAATGAAGGCGGAAATGCTTTTCCAAATCGTGAAATTTAATTCATGAACATTTAGGTCATATTTATACTAAAAAAGTCTTTGCCGAAGCTGTTTCATATTGTGCAGAACAAAAACATGACCTTTTGCTGAGAATTGAGTAAATACAAATGCCGCCTTAATAACTGACATATACTGTATAATAGATATATTGAAGATGAAACGATAGAAAATGAGTCAACTCGATTAGATAACATATGGGTGAAGGCTGGAAATGTGGGTGGATGCTGGTCTCCTGCTAGCATCAGTGGTAGTAGTCGATATAAACATGGCTTTATGTGAATGGGGGTTTAGCTGGCGATCAGGGAGATACGTCTCTGATGAGTGGATGAAATCACTACGTGTTTATTTTTGAACTTGTGTATATGGCTTGTATAACTTTTAGCAAACTGTTGTTTATTTACACATCCAGCAGTTACAGAGCAAATGTATCATTCATTTGGAGTGGCGTTTCTGGCCTGCCGGATGTAAGTCCAATATTCACTCTTTCATCTCTATTTTTGGTCTCTATCAACTCGTCTTAACTGCTAAATGCTTCATGCGCATGAATGCCACGATAATGCGCAAGGCGTTTAGCGTGCAATAAGTAGGGATATACCGATACTGACTCAAATAGCTGGATCGGGTATCTTGACAATGGGGCCGATCTATTCAATTCAATTTTATGTTTATATACTATACATTACATACTGTAATTTTAATTCCTGTTTAAGTTTTGACTAATTTGTTGCTGCATTAAAAAGGTTTACACTTGAATAGTAATTCCTGTTAATTTTGAAGATTTTTTTACCAAGTTGTTAGTGTACGGTTTATTATTTTAATAATAAAGAACAATTAAATACATGTATATCTATGTATTTATTGGTCACATTTTGTTTTACAAAGTTAGAAAAGCAATGTTTAAATCAAGCCTGATGTTGCTTTACACATAAAATGAAATGATCCCAGTCACTTCCACACAGTGAGGCATACAGCTTATCAATTAAACACTGGTATCGGATCGATACTCTATATCGGCCGATACCCAAAGCCCAGGTATTGGTATCGGGACTGCAAAGTCGGATCGGTGCATCCCTAGCAATAAGTACGCCTTTCTTGAATTCCGCATGTCATTTGTATGCCATGTATCCTGTACTGACTGCAATGTAGGCGCATCAGCGTAGTCGTGTTACATTGTTTCTGTACAACACCAAACTTTTAACCAGTTTTTAAACCGTTAACCGCCTTTGAGACTGTTGACCGGTGTTTTGTTTTGTAAGTTACGTTAGTGACGTTTGTCACCTGAAAATCATCACATGTTTTGTCAATTGTAACAATTGTCACGTAACGATTATCACTTTTTTATTGATGTTTGTGACGCGTTCTCTGTAGTAGTGTTACATTGTTTTCCGTATTTTACTTAGTTTACTTACTTATTTTAAGCCCAACCATGATATTTTCCCTTACCCTAACAAAGTGGTTTTCTTGCCTGAACATAAGTTTGTGGGTTTCTGCGGACGTTTGCGTTGCGTACAAATGACACGCGAAAAGCGGCGTACAAATTACAATGTCTGTGTAATGTCGTGGTATTTATATGCCTTCCCGTGAGACCGGGTTGATGTGCACCAGCTAGTCCCCAACTTTGTCTGACTTTCGTTAGGTGGAAGGCAGGGAGTGACAAAGGGCTGCAAACTCTACCCATGCACTGACTGTGAGACTCACACAATAGTTGCTTTTCAGACGTCCTGCACCTCTTCAGTTTGTTCTCTCCCAGTTGATATTTCCTCCGTCCCCTGGCCTCTTTTCGGCTCCCTTTTTTTATTTCAATTCCTTCATAGCCCTGGAAGCATTCATTTTTTTTGTGTTAAAGAGATTGAAAAACAGTGAACCATTTTTATGGGAATTGTAGTGCCCTTTGATGTCCTTTATGTGTGCCACAGCTGGTTCATGTCCCTGCGCTTAAGATGCCTGCAGAGTCTCCTTAAGCTCCTGCGACCGCGCTATGTCCACACTAATGCGGGAAAAATTGAAAAAGCAATTCACATCTCAAAATGGCCATGTCTATTCTGCTGCCTGTTTCAGAATTATTTCTTACATCTTGTTACCCTCATTGAGACTCAAATAACTAAAAACCTTAAGGCTGCACTAATCAATAATTGTTATGTTAAAGACTCACATGTCTATGTGCAAAGTGTTACTCGTAGTGACAAACCAACAGAAAAATATTCCCAGCTCAGCAGTTTAGTCTGTTTTGTAGCATTATTTTGGTTTTCCGGCCCGCAGCTCCGCTCCCATCAGCATTGTTTATTTTCAGCAAAGAAGCTGTAAAAACTGTACGCTTCCTGCCAATGACCAAGGACTCGGATGTCATGATACCAGAAATCTAGCAGTCGATACCAATAGAGTGCTGCAGGGATGACGTATTTTTGTAGGCCAAACAGGAAGTTAGCATCGCCCTGGATTCCCTCGACAAAAAGCCAATGGGATTTTTCCATTGGGTTTTGGATTATCGCAGAAAACAAACTCTGTGGCAAACAAACATTTATGATACTTACACCTTTTGTTCAGCAAGATAATCTTCACAAATGAACACCACTTTTATGATTTTTGAGGCGTGAATGCAATCGCCAGAAGTAAATAGCTAACGTTTAGCAATAGACGAACTACACCACGGTCACATGAGTGGGAGTATACCCAACAAGGCTGTAAAGGCAGACAAGGTGGCGTGATGACGTTTAATAGTCTCATTTATCCACTTGTTTTAATGGCTTAAAAATTCACGAGTGGGATATTTAATGACATATTTTAAATCGTATAACAAAACATTAAAATCTCTTCAGCCTGTGTTAACCACAGACCTTATTTAAGGCATCTGAACTAAAAACCCACTCAAAAAACCCACTGACTTCCAGACGAGGGAACTGGAAGTGCTAAAATGCTAACTCATTTCCAGGATATGTCAGTGTTGTTTTTTCCAGCTTTTTTCAACATCCCCAAGTGGTCCAAAAAATCAATTAATTCCGCTTTAAATCTTGCAACATTCATCCCAATACAGCCTAATATCGTTCCTGCTATGTGAGCAGTAATTTATTATGAGAGCTGTGTCAAGGTCTTGTAAGGTCTTAATTATTTACTACACATGTAAATACTGCATGTTTAAAGTAGCTACATGACTGAAATGCTAAGAATGTCTGCACAAATAACAGCTTATTATCTCTTGTGGGGGTGTTGTGTTCACACTTTCTCCGACTGACGAAGACCTAACCCGTCATGTATTTGATCTGAGGATAGACTTTGTAGCATAAAAAGCCCCGGGCAACACTTTTAAGGAGACCATCTCTCTCTCTCTCTCTCACTCTCTTTATTTCCATATCTGTCTTTCACACACACACACACACACACACACGCACACACACACACACACACACACGTATTTATATAAATTTATATATTATTCTTCTCCCATGAAAGACCTTTCTTCAAAGGTTCAAAGTTTATTGCAGACAGTGTTTGATCACATTTCCAGCTGCCTCATGATGAAGGAACACATCATTTTCATTTCATTTGCTTTGACTGCAGAACTTTAAAACATCAACCAGTCAACAGGAGACAAAAATAAATGTATTTCCTACTTCCGTCTTACAGCCTATATTTTTATTGGGGTTTAAGGCTGTAAAATGTTATCAGACTAGTCACTTGTTTAAAAATGTAATATCACCAGGCATTACAGAATATTTGATTTTCCAGCCGTTAATCTGAAGTGAGGCAAAATGCAGTCCTAAAACTCTAATCTGATGAAGCTCCCATCAGTCTTGAATCGACAGGTTATTTGTTCCCTCTGCAGTAATGACCTCTCATCTAGACAGAGTCTTGTAATAAACACGTTAAGCCTGTCATTCTGCTATCTTTTGGCATGATTGCCAGGGTGATGCAAACCGAACAAACACCACATGTTTTAGTGTGTAATTAAATACCAGAGAGAATGTCCCTTCACTGCAGTGACTGAATGACAGCCAATAATGTTTGGCTCGATATGAGAGAGGTGCGAAATCTCTTGACTGCGTGGGTGGGGGCGAGTATTTTCACACTTACAGACATTATACATTAATAAACTTGTTGATAATTCATGTGCAGGCTTATAAGGGGTTTATGCAATTATTGAAACTATCCCATAGGGTAGCTAATATGCATTTGCAGTAAATGCTTCAGGGTCCTTCTTCGAGGATGATGGAAAGAATGATCCAAGGCCAAAACCTTCCTTCACCAATGCTTCTCCCCGCAGCAGATTCAGTCCCCTCAGCCCTGGCTAACACACTGAGGTACATCAGTATCCACATCCACATGTATGTGGTGGATATATATACATTCAGTTAGTTATCTAAAGAAATAAAAAATCAGCCCTATAGCCAGATAAGAATGTTAATATGATTCTGGAAAAAGCTCAAAATGACAATGCTTTTTTACAATTCTCATTTTCTATAATATCTGTGTATATTAGTGTAACCTTTATTATGGAGAGGACTGTTTGTGAAACACCTCAGGTTGGACTTCCTTCCTGTTAGCAAATACAAGGGAGTGCTGAGCTTTTATTGTGAAGGGAAAGAGGAAGTGTAATGTGTATAATGTGATGATACTGTGACTATCACGGGGGAGTCTGAAGATGGGAACGAGTAAAGACGCCAGCAAGTTCAAGCCTCCGTCTCATCGTGTCCTTATTTCACATAATAAATAAGTATAAACGCACATTAAAGACCGCTCGGTTACATTAGCTACAATATGGTTAAGGTGGAAATATCGTGGTTATGGCAAATAGTTAAGTAAATGGTTAGGTAACTAAAACAGTGGTTGAGGTAGGGGAAATACAATGTTTATGGTAAATAAAAAGTCAAATATTGATTGCACCTCTTACCCAGACCTCGCCGCTTATTGCTCACTGTGCCCTCTGTCCTCAGTGCGGCAATGTCGGCAACCCACCCGACCCATCTTGAAACACAGACCCCGTCTCGTTTACCATGCTTTGTGGGTGCGACTTTTTTTGCCGCGTCATCACCATGTCTAAAGAGTATTTGACGAGTTAGGAGTGAGAATGTGTTGATCTGGGGGTCTGGAGTTAAAAAGAAGTGAGCTTACCAGACCTCGTAGCCCTCCCTTCATCTCTGCTTAAAGGAACAGTGTGTAGCATTTTGGGGATCTATTGGCAGAAATGGAATAAAATATTTTTAACTTTGCTTTCTTTAGTGTATAATCACCTGAAACTAAGAATTGTGTTTTCGTTAGCTTAGAATGAGCCGTTCATATCTACATAGGGAGCAGATCCTCTTCACTGAGTCCGCCATGTTGCTCCGCCATGTTTAGCTCAGAACGGACAAACCAAACGCTGGCACTAGAGAGAGCCTTTCACTTTTTATGTTACCTGAAGGCCACCGTACTTGTGAAACTGTCGTAACGTGAGTGGCAGAGTGCTAAACCGTGGTACTATGCAATCTGGAACCACACCTCTAGATGTCGCCAAATCCTACACACTGTTCCTTTTAAGGCTGGAGGTTACATGAGCCGCTATCAGCACAACGCACCCAAATATAGGGCTGAACTGTCGGCAGTGGAAGCTGCATTGTGGGTAATGTAGGCGTCACGTTTTGACAATGAAAAAGAATGCAATGCATTGATAGATCCGTTCTACTGCATCGATACTTTTAAAAAACAGTCTGAGAGTAGTGGACTGCTAAATGAGTACTCTTTCAAGGGAAGATTAGTTCTCCCAGCCAAACCCTTGTTTGCTGCTCAGATTCTTTGAGAGCTGCCTCAAAGAGCGGAGCCGTTTCTATCGCTAACTGTGGAACTATTTGCTATTAATAGTCGATTCCTTGATGTAAGTGTGCCACTTGTCCCTGAAACAGAATCTTCACTCTAAAATTCTGAAGGCCACACCAGTGTTCACTCTCTCATTTTAGGCTTCAGGGTTTCAGTCTCCTCTGTGTTTTGTCTGCTGGTGTGGTTTAACTGTTTTACTGCACTCGACTTGCTGGCAGCTAACACAGAGTTTTTTTTTTTTCCTGAACTGGTTAGGTCTATTGCCTTACATCCAGAAGGTCCTGGGTTTGAATCCGTCAGTCTGTAGGGGGGTTTCTGTGTCGAGCATTCCTGTTCTCTCCTATGTCTGCGTTGGTTTCTTCCAGGAGCTCCAGTTTCAACAGACATGGAGGTGAACTCTAAACATAGCCAGTAGGTGTGAACGTGAGTGTGAATGGTTGTCTGTCTACATGTGATAGACGTGTCCAGAATGGGCCCTCGCTCCAAGTGTGTGCTGGGATAGGCTCCTGTCCTATAGAGTGTTGCAGGGATGATGTTTTTCTGTAGGCCAACCAGAAAGTTAGCGTCGCCCTGGGTTCCCTCGACAAAAGCTAATAGGATTTTCCCTTGTGTTTTGTATCTGTTCCGTAAGATGATGTCCGCAAATGAACTCCGCTTTTATGATTTTTGAAGTAAAAATCGAACGTTAGGCTGTAAAGGCGGACGAGTCGGCGTGATGTTTTGTAGTTTTGTGTCTTATAATTGACAGAATAAGAAGCCAACAAGATAAGAACATAGAGTTGTGGTCTTTTTATGTGCTTAAAATAACATTGGACACTCTCTGTCCACACACCGTTAAAAATGCACTTTCTGTTACAACATGTAAACAAACAACCTATCAATCAGCTGTGCGCTCAAGATCAGACTGGAGACGTAACCACTTAAAAGATAGATGCTGTCTTTCTATGTTTGCACTTTTCAAACTGAAAACACACATTAAATATTGTGATTTACTGTAAATTACATTTAATATAGCCAGAGCAAGTAGGAAACTTCCAAGTGATCTCCTTACAGCCAGCTGTCACCTTATTTAGGTTATTGTAGTGAAATGAGGAGGTATTGTGTTGATAACTGCAAATTTCAACTTCACGAATCAGCCGTTCCTCGTCCATTGCAGCGCTTTCAAAGCGAGTGACAGGAATAAATAGAAAGAGGTAATCCAACAAAAGTTCAGTCCCAAACGGCGTTGCACTGCGTGGTGAAGCACCGCTTGTGGCCAGTTAGGACATTCCAGTAGAAAACAAAGCAATCAAACTGTTTTGTTTTTTTGCTGACTCTCACAATCAGTTAAGACACAGTGTAATATGTAGGCATCTGTAGGCTACTTGTAGTTTGCAGACCACGTTGGGATTTTTTTTTATATTTGTTGTTTGTAAATATATGTGGCAATATGTGTGTATCTGGCATTGGATTCTATCTGTCATTATTTTGATATCCGCTTGTAAAGCACTTTGTAATGAGCACTTGTTTTGATAACTGCTATATAAACAACTTCCATTATTATAATAAGTGTTATTATTTTCAACCAAAAAAGATGTTTTAGTTCACAGATTAAATCATCATTGCACAACAAGCCTACAGTCTAGTGTTAAATATTATAATTACACAGAAAGTTCGGACTAAACTACAAAACGTGGTGTTTGTTGTCAAAACTAAGAGCCAATCAGCTCTTTGATCAGGCGACAGCCAGGCGATTCCCATAATGCCTTGGGTCTTGCAGTAAGTGGAAAGCAACTGCGGCGCCTGGCTTGAAAAACTGCGGCCGCCTCGATCTTGTGAGGTTATCGTTGCCCACGTGTGCATGACGTCAGAGCAAGTCGGGATCAAGCCGAACGCAAATCTAACCGGCATGCATCGCGCGGTGATCGCCGGTTATCGATTCTGCTCAGGCCTTGCTCATCTCGTACGAGCCTATTCACGGCAGCGTGATTCCCATTCTCAACATTTTCAATCATGATCCACTGTCGCCGTACATTAATGTAACCGTATTTAATAAATGTCACATTTTCATATATCTCCTTTTTACACAAACAGTCACACATTTCTACACACGGATACACAACCACCAGAGCCAAGAGAGGCTCTCTGTAGTGACATCCAGGCGGGTGGCAGTGCAAGTCTGTCAAGTCAGGCGGAGCCCAGGGTGCAGGGCTGCACAGCGGAGATAGCAGGGCTCAAACGCACATGCACGCACACTCACAAATGCATACATACAGATTCTCACAGCATGGTTGACCTAAGTTGAGTCCCTGACTGAAGTTGAATGAGGTCGAAACACTGATGACAAAGGGAGGCATATTTAATGGCCCTCAGAACAAAATATATCACAACTGTATTTCTCCTGGACTGAGTTTCCTTTCCCAAGGTGCTGCTGCAAGTTAAGACGGTTCAGCCTGCATTTGTGTCCATAACAGGGAAATAAATCTAAAAACTGTAAAAACAGATTAAAATCACTAAAGTGTGGCATCTGGCGACAATTTCAGGAGGGGACGTGTCCTGCTTCTGGGAGCTCTTTGGAAGCAGATAAAAAAAAAATCATAGCCCCCTAACCACTGTAAACTGATTTAGTTTTATGAACCACATGTTTGGGAAAATTTGCAACAAAACGAGTCAAATTAAATTATCTGTTTATTGTTCCCTCATGAAGCAGATTCATTCAACTATGGTTATTTTTTTTCCTTTTGATAAATGGGATTTTAAAGCCAGGGTTGGTTGTGTTCCTCATAAACAGTTTTGTTATATTTGTTGAAATTCTCATTATACCCTTACAGCAATCAATAAATTAAATGCACTGACAAAAAAAAAATCTGAAATCTGTGGCTGTTGCAGGACTGAATGAAGCCTGTCCAATCATTTCATTCGGCCCGAAAAAAATTATTTGAAGAGTTACCTGCCTGTCTGCCAGCGTGCATTCATTGCACGTCACCGGCGTCTTCCACAAGCTGCTAGCTTGACAGCTGTGAGTACTAACAATAGCCATGTTTGTTGTTTATGTTCATTATATGTTTACATTCATATTAGGGCTGTCAATCGATTAAAATATTTAATTGCGATTAATCACATGATTGTCCATAGTTAATTGTGATTAATCTCAAATTAATCGCACATTTGTATCTGTTCAAAATGTACCTTAAAGGGAGATCTGTCAAATATTACGATATATTATGATACTCTTATCAACATGGGGTGGGAAATATGCTTGCATTATACAACTATATGTATATATTTATTATTGGAAATCGCACAAAACAATGACAAATATGGTCCAGAAACCCTCACAGGTACTGCATTTAGCAAAAAAATTATACTCAAATCATAACATGGCAAATCCAAGCCCAACAGGCAACAACAGCTGTCAGTGTGTCAGTGTGCTGACTTGACTATGACTTGCCCCAAACTGCATGTGATTATCATAAAGTGGGCATGTCTGTAAAGGGAAGACTCATGGGTACCCATAGAACCCATTTTCATTCACATCAGAGGTCAAGGGACCCCTTTTGAAAATGACCGCGCCAGTTTTTCCTCCCCAAAATCGAGTGTAAGTTTGGAGCGTTATTTAGCCTCCTTTGCAACGAGCTAGTAAGACACTTTGGCACCAATGGATTCCTTAGGTTTTATAACTTCTTGTGATGTCAGTATCTTCACTCTAGCTTAAAACTGAGCTTGTTACTCCTCAAAATGTTTGGCGGCCCTTCAGATTTTTAAGAGGTTAGTTAAAAATTGCAAGTTGTGTTAATGCGTTAAATAAATTTGTAGTGTTAAAACAAATTTGCGCTAAAGCGTTATCGCTTTAACTTTGACAGCCCTAGTTCATAATGATAATTTTGGGGGAGTGGCTTTGGAGTGAGGCCTGAAAGGATGAAAGGACGGACTGTCAGTGTTGCTGACTTGTCGACGTTTTTTCGGTTGAAAGATTTTTTAGATTATCTATTTGCCTTTCTACAAATACATCAAGAGATTACAGAGCTGCAGCAGATCCACCAGAGCAGCTTCAAGATGCAATTGTAAAGTTCTACTCTGCAAAACATTTTTTGCTCAGACAGCTTTTTCTGTGAAGGGAACAAAGTCCGAGGCTTTAATCTTGTTAAAAGTTTTTGCCCAACAATGCAGGTCTATTGCACAGAGGAATCAGGCTTTGGTTGCACATGTAACACTTGTTAGGACTTCGAAGGATCAATTTATTGTTGGTTTTGCTCTCTTCATTGGATTTGTTGAACATGCTGTGAGAAAAATACACTACAGTATGTACCTGTGATGATGTTGACTATGTTGTTTCAGTGTCGTGCAGCATCGCAGATGACTAGCCTGCATCATTTACCCACCGCAAGGATCCGTTTTTATTATGGTTATATATCAAGGTTACATTTTTTTTAAATATTTGTTCTGAGCTATAGCTTAGCTCGGCTGTGAAAATGTCCCCCCAGTGAAAGTCAGATCTTATTTCCCCCCCATGAGCCAATGACAGGTTTCCTGAAGCACTCGGTTCATGGTCTTTAATCTCCTCTCCCAAGTCGCATATGAAGCCGCAGATGGTGAAAACGAAATGAAAACACCGCACATTCCATCCAGTGACTGCTGCACGTCTGACATTCAATCAAGCATGTCACGAACTGCACAGGATCCGTTGAATCCCTGTTCTCTGCGGAGACATTTTGGAAATGGAGGCTCCGAGGGGACTAGTTTGTCAGTCCTCGCAAACCCCTGTTGCTTCTGCTTTCCCAGCGTGAAGCTTGTACTGTATTTCCAGCATGTTCAAAGGCTGTTTTCCATCACTTAAGCTGGTAGACAGACGCGGCTTTTGTGGATGTTTTTTTCAGAATGCAAAGCAAGTTACGAAAGTCCCAAGGAGATGTTTTCCTCTCAACCTGTCGCCATGAACGAGTGCGGTCATCTTTACTCTTCTGTGACCTCTGTTCCTGCTGCCCAGAATCCACGCGCGACTGATGCATAGCCGTCGACTCGCAGGTGAGTGGCCACCTCTCTCTCCTCTCACCCCTAGCAAATCATGTTGCATTAACCTCGTCGCTGTTCTGTGCCTTTACTCTATCGATTTTAATTCCCCACCCTCACGTTTATTTATAGGCCCTCAGCAATTCATCAGTGTGTGTGTGTGCGTGTGCGTGTGCGTGTGCGTGTGTGTGTGTGTGTGTTCAGCAAACACACACGGTGAAACCGATGCTCATTAAGGTTGCTATCAGAAGTGCATTTTGAGAACACGTTTGAAACTCTGTTTCTCTTTTCTTCTTTCTCTCTACTCACTCTTCCTTGGTTTTAACTCATGAAGAAAGTCACAATCACTCCGTTTTAATCTGATCTTGATCCAGCTCAAAAACATTTGTTTGAGGAATTTGTTTGCGGGCAGTTTACTCGAAAAATATGAAAATAATCTTAAAGGGACTCTCTGTAAGAATCAGAAATTGCTTGTTAACAGTGACACCTGTGGCCGATAAGTCAACGACAGTCAGCTAATGTCAATGTCAAGACACATTTCTGCACAAACTGCAACTTCTACTGTACATTCACTTGATATTCTCAAAGCTAAACTCTCTTTTGCTCCGCTGCTCGCTCCTTTTCTCAAACACTTGCTGTCGCTCTCTCTCTCTCTTGCTTCACCACTCACTTTCCACGTACACACACACTCTTCACACTGGCTCTGCTATACCCCCACAATGCTAGTTTCCCCCCCGATGTCAGTCACATTTCTGTTTTGCAAGACGGGCTTCACTAGATATAACTTTGGTTTTTTTGTGCTTCTGTGGAGTTTGTGTTGGAACCTAAGTCCTAAGAGCTGGTTGTTTGTTGGCGTTAGCGGACTCCATTTCTAACCAAACGTTAGCTACGGCTAAGGCACTCGCGAGCGGGCATAACGTCACATTTGTTGGATTTTCCCAGAAAAACGGTCCCGGGTTCTTCACATTAAAAGCAGTCTACCGGCTGATAAAGGAAACCCAGAAAGTTGCAGCATTTTTTAGGGTTAGGTTACATCCTAATTACACATTGGCAATAAAAAACGATTTATACATGTAAAAATGTACATACAGCTGCTTTAATTATTACTTATAAGAATTTATAGAATCAGATATATGATAGACTATGGTTAAGACATATTTCTACGACATTAACTATACATATTAATCTTACGCCTTCTCACCACCTGATGTTGCTTTATTACATTTTTAATTTTAGCTGTGACTGATAAGCAGGTCAGGTTTAAAGAGATTGAAATCAAACATTCACTCATTTATTTTCAATCACTGTCTTGATAATAGTCTTTTTTAACAGATATGTTCTGTATATACTGATGATGTATCGCAGATCAAAAGAGACCCAAAGGGAGTGACATTTCATATACCAAAGACTTTGAAATATACAGATGCATGTATTGATGATAAAAATGACTGGCAAAATTAAGTAACATACATTACAAAGGGCAAATTATCTTATCTTCTCTAACCATGCAATGAGGAGGTATATAAAAAAAAAAACATTTATATTTCTTACAAGCACAGCGTCACATGTTTGATAACTACTTTTGTCTTGCTAGACGCTGGTCAAAGACTGTGGGACATTTTGCAGTGAATATGATATAAAATAGATTCATGTGTATCGATCGTTTGGCCTGTGTTTAAAAACCAGCATTAAAAGTGATTGCTTTTGGGCAAGGCATGAGGCATGCACAGCAGATAGTTTGCTCCATTAGTCAGGTCATGAAGCAGCAGTTATTGAAACAACAAGAGCTAATTGTTTATTTAAGCCTTTCTAAATCACAGGATCTCTTGATATTTATGTAGTTCACCTTTTTATCCTATCATAACAGCCTGTGGCAGATGGTGGAGGTGGTGTGTTGTTGTGTGGTGAGGTGACTGTGTGTATTTGCAGTTATGCGTCCATTCATTTGTTTCTGATATTCCCATCAGCCTCAGCTGTGTTTAATTAGCAACTGTTAGCATGCTCACATGCTAAACTAAGATGGTGAGCATGTTAAACATCAGCGAGTCCAAAGTAAAATGTCACTTGTGGTTCAGCCAGCTCAGAATACCGCAGAAACATTTTAGTCAAGACGACTCTCAATATCTGTATTTATTTATTTTATACGTCATTTTGGATTGCAAACCTTTTCACTACAGGCACCTATATTTATAGATCACGCTTTCCATCCGTCTCTAGCAGTTGGAGCTTTTTCCAATCTTGGCATAAAGTAATTTAATGTTTTTTATTGCCTTTTAGCATAAAAATATGCTCAAATCATAACATGGCAAACTGCAGCCCAACAGGCAACAACAGCTGTCAGTGTGTCAGTGTGCTGACTTGACTATGACTTGTCGAAAACGGCATGTGATTATGATAAAGTGGGCATGTCTGTAAGGGGGAGACTTGTGGGTATCCATAGAACCCATTTTCATTCACATATTTTGAGGTCAGAGGTCAAGGGACCCCTTTTGAAAATGGCCATGCCAGTTTTTTCTCTCCAAAATTGAGCGCAAGTTTGGAGCGTTATTTAGTCTCCTTCCCGAAAGCTAGTATGACACGGGTTATTTGGTTATATATATATATATATATATATATATATATATATATATATATATATATATATATATATATATATATATATATATATATATATATATATATATATATATATATATATAATGCATATGCGATTATTTTTGTATATAATCTATGTTTAAAAAAAATAAGAAGCCACAGTTTACAATGGGGAAAAACACCAATAAAAATAGTTTTCAAAATAACAAAATCACTCCGCTGTCATTGCATCATCATTATTATCTGTCCTTCATTCTGCGAACAACAAATGTAGTGGTTTACTATAGGGGTTTCAACTACTAATGATTGACGGCTGCACACCCTTTGTGAATCCAGTAATACCACAGTACATTAATAAAAGAGTAGAAATACCTATAATGGATAGTTTGAATTTTTAATACGCCCTGGGAACCTTAACCTTAACCATATATGTGTGAGATAATGAGATTTTAGATTATAGACTTTATAAATATTAAACAAATGTACAGAAAACCATATTTTTTATAAAACATGCAAGGAACAGAATCTTCTTGTGCAACATTAATGTTACTTATGAACTGAAGTGTAATTAAACAAGGATTAACAGCAGGTAATGTACTAATAGTAGTGTTTCCATGCTTATGCATAAGATGCGTGTGTGTGCATATATATGAGTGCAGACAGACATGCTAATGAGGACATGGACATTGTGTGCGTGATGGATTGACTAGCAGAACAATTGCTAGCCTCTGCATAACCCCTGAAGTCATGAAATCCTCTTTTATGACCACATATCAGAGGCTGTGGGGGGTTTGGTGGGGGTGTTATGGTCTGGAGTCTTCTACAGAAAGTCAGTGTATCAGCTCTAACTCCTCTCATGATGGAGACAGCAATGGGTCTTGCAGCATATGCACGATTTCTTCCATAATGTGTCGCGTCCTTTGGCAGGAAGGCGAGGCCGTGCTTATCTCCTCCGCGTTCTGTCTGCTGTCCACAAGACACCTGGTACCCAATTTGTAACTGCCAGTATGGCCTTGACAAGGGAAGTCATATTTTACAAGAATGTAGCCGTAATCACACGGTCTGACAGTATTTCTGCAGGGTTTTCTTTTTCTAATTAGCCAGGTGAAGCAAAATCTCCCTCTGGAAAATTACAAATGCAACATACATTGTATCTATCTGCAGTTGATGAGGCTTATCATCATGTGGTACATGTCTGGTAAATGCTGAAACCGTGGATTTTAAATGTGGCTGATTTCGCAAGCAGCAGAATGATCTCCTGTGGAAGAGAAACAGTCAACCAAGTTAAGCTGGTTTACTAAATGTATTTCCACTCTAAGCAACAATTATATAACAAACATGACAAATGTCAGCATTTAAAAGAAAAGGGAAGGTTTGTTTCACCGCTATGTTGCAGTACTCTAGCCTGTGACGTCATGAGAATGGTTGGCTCGGCTGAGTTACACAGTTACTACGGTAGAGGGTGACCGAGACTGAGGAGACACGGCAGAGAAGAAAACGAAAGGGCGGCTACTATTGTATTGTTCCTGGATGTAAATTTGAGTTTTACAAGTTTAAAACCAAGGACAAAACAGTCCATTTCATAAACTGCCGCTGAAACAGAGATCAGTAACGCTACTGCAGCGCTGGCTAGTGGCACTGAAAGAGCCCACAGAGCTAAAAATAAACGCCAAAAGCACTACTTTATTCTGAAGCCCACGTTATAGCGGTTGTTTACGTAACTTGCTGTTAGGTTCTCCTCGTTAACTAGCTACCGGCTCAACATTAGCATACCAAAACTACAGTCACAAAGTAAAACTTATCCCCAAAGCAAACACTAGAGACATTATCGGCCTAATGTTACCTGCGTTCTCCTTTAACTAACTAACTTCCTAATTTTTCTTGGTTATACTCTAGGGTGACCATACACGCACTAATATGCATGTACCATAGGCGTTTTCATCAGGATGGCTCACTTTGCACAGCTGTGGCGCATTTGAGCACAGGGTGGGATCAGAGAGAAGGCATTATTATAGATGGGTGCATTAGTGACCGTCATGACTTATCACATTAACTACTGTCACCCCCTTAAATCACAGGGCTATCTCCCTCATGACGCACTGACAGTTTGGGAGTCCTGTAGAGAGTTTTCCTCAGAAGAAACTCATTGTTGTCTGGGCCTTGGTACGGAAATTATTTTTCAACTTTAGTTTTGAACCCGAACAATCTCTATCACATCATGTTGCTCACCACAGCCTCACATCTATAGGCTACTATAAATAAAAAATGTGGAGCTCAGATGACATTTTGGCCAGGATGGAGACACCGGGTGAAAGACTGACAGGAACAGACGGTCCTGACGGAGTTATAAGCCGAGCGAAATGCCTGTTGATGCGCAGAAGGAACTGTGTAGAATAATTAATCGAAATGACACGTTTGATGTGCACATAAGTCCGGAAGGTTCCGTGGTTTTAACAGTCTGATGCTGGATCCATGTCCGTGCGTAATTGTGGTTTGACGGTGCTTAACATCACTCTAGTTAAAGACTGCAGTGGGGTGCGCTGTGCTGACTCTCTGTATATCGCATGCACACAAATTAATTAATGAGTGGGGCAGAACATGATAAGCGTCTATGTAAGTATAAAATTGTGTGGATGGGGGAGCCACAGTCGTCGCGCCGTGGTGTCCGTCGGCTTGGGAGTATAACCGAGTGAGTTGGTTGGTTGATAGGTTGGTTAGTTAGTTAAAGGAGAACAACATTAGGCTGATAATGTCTAGTGTTTGCTTTGGAGATGAGTTCTACTTTGTGACTGTAGTTTTGGTATGCTAATGTTGAACCGGTAGCTAGTTAGTCTCCTCAGTCTCCGTCTTTCACAGTCTCTACCGTTGTATCTGTGTAACTCAACCGAGCCAATCACTCTCGTGACGTCACATTCTAGAGTACTGCAATATGGCGGCACTCTTACCACGAAAAATTAAACGAAGCTAGTTTTTTCTTAAAAGCTGACATTTGTCATGTTTGTCATATAATTGTTCATTAGAGTGGAAATCCATTTAGTAAACCAGCTTAACTTGGTTGACTGTTCCACTTCCACTTTAAGGTTTATGAAGTATGGAATATCGCATGTAATGATATAATGTATCTAAATAAACAGAGATCATAAAATGCCAAACTAGCTTGTAAATGGTTATTGGCCAGCAATGGGGGTGTTGTAAAGAAAGCATCTGTCACGGACGGTTAATGTGTTGCAACTTGGCATCTTGTTGTTGTCACAAAGTAGTGATGCTTGTAATTAAGGGGTGGCTGTATTCGGAGAATGTTTAAAGACCTCTCTAAATGGTCTTGCGTCTTTTTTCTTACACAAGTTGCAGGAAATATTCAGAGCATAATTGACTTTTCTGTTTAGGGCTGGGCTGTTAGACACCTGCCCTCGGGGTCTTTCTTCTATTGTCCCGTCATTCATGAGCTCTAAAAACACCAAACACGCTCGGCTGCACTGAATGATCTCTTCTAAAGGAAAAATCAATGGGCTTTGTCTCGTTTGTCACTTCTTCTCCCTCCTCCTCACCCTCGCCACCTCATCCTTCTCCCCCCCTTCCCTATTTACCTCTCTCTCGACTAATGGAGTGATGATTTGGAAAGTATTATGAGGCTCAAAACCGGCTCAGTGAGCTGCACAAGACGGCGTGACCAGCTCCTTGATGGATATCCCAGTTCTGATTGCCTGAGCTCGGTGCCATATAGGGAATCTCTTAGCTGTGGCCCTTAAGAGTCTGAGAGACTGATGCTGAGATCTGGCCACTGTAGGGGATCAGCTACTAGATAATGAAACTCTGCTGCAGACAAACACGCACACGTGCATGCCCACAAGAAAGCCCAAGCTGCCACAAGGACACACAACTGTTCCATGACTGATCAGTTTTTCTCTCTCAATTGCCAGGTCTGGAGGTGGCGATGGTAGTTGTGCGTCTGCAGGAGTGGAGAGTGGAATAGCGAGAGTAATTTCACCGCTGGTTTATCAAACACCTCCACAGTCAATCTCTGGCTGCCAGCAGCCTCCTCGCTGCATGGAGAAACTCTTTTTTATCTGTGTCCTCTTGATCTTCTTTCTAATGGGCTGAGGATCGCATGTGTCGTGGCCACTATTTTACAGAACATCAGTTATTATGTGGTGATCTTGATAGTGCTGTTTTGCTTTGAAAGGAACTCTTAGAAAGCGTATTTTTCACCGATAGTGCTGGATTTCTACATTTTCAATATGTGCTATAGGTAGAAGATGTAGTGTAAATGAAGGTTTCTTGGAATTTTAGTCACGGGGGAAATACTATTCTACTGTTGCACTCATTGCACAGTTCATCAGTGTTTAAATCGAGGGTAAAATGTCACTCATTTGAGATAATGTGCAAAGGGGTGTCTTTTATATTAGATTTTATTTTAGATTGATGTGCTTGGAGCTGATCTCATCTCAAACACATTTAAAATGTAGATGAAATCCATAGGCGCAGTTTGAACTTTAAAGTTGGGGGCTCACAAAAATAATGTAGAGGAAATGTAATGTGTACAACAGAGCCTTTGGTTACTCAAAGATTAACAATCAGGCACCAGCAGGTGCATTTTTATGTCCCGACTAATATGCCCAGTGAGTGATGGAATATTGCGAGAATTACCATAAAAACTGAAGGCGAACAAACACACAGAGAGATCTGTAGTGTATTGGGATGCTGTGTGTACATATTACTTCTCACTGAATGCGACACGAGCAAGCGTCAGCGACAAAATCAGTTTGCATTGTTTTCTACTGGAATGTCCGAACTGTCCGAGCGCACAGCTGAACTTTTGTCGCTTGCGTTGAAAGCGCTGCAAGCGCTGCAATGGACGAGTAACGGCTGATTTGTGTAGTTGAAATTTTGAGTTATCAACAGATACCTCTTCATTTCACAACAAAAACCTAAATAAGAGGCAGCTGGCTGGAGGGAGATCACCTGAAAGTTCTCTACTTGCTATTGGCTATATTCTAGCCTATGTCATTTCCAGGAAACATCACAATATAAAACATGCGTCTTCTGTTTAAAAAGTAGGCAACAAACATTGGAAGATGGCAAGTATCACCCATCTTTTAAATGTTACGTCTCTAGCTCCAGTCCGATCTCGAGCGCGCAGGTGATGGGTACGTGGTTTGTTTACATGACGTAACAGAAGTTCATATTCAACAGATTCAGTGTGGACAGAGAGCTCTGATGTTAATACAAAAAGTAGTATTGTTGGTTTGTATTTTGTCAATAAGAAGACCCAACAAGGTCCATATTATACATATACATTATTATAAAAGATATAGATAATATTTAAATCCCTACATGTATTTTTGGCTACGGCCACTAGTAGGTTCAGTGAGCCCCCTGAACCAAACCAAACTGTGCCCATGATGAGACTTTGATTTCTTTTGGCTTACTTCACAGAGCTGCATTAATCTGAAGGGATAGTTCGGGTGTTTTGAAGTGGGGTTGTACGAGGTACTTATCCATAGTCAGTGTATTACCCACAGTAGATTTTTTTTAGGTGGGCCTGTCTTTTAGGCGACTAAAATACGTTTTGCTGCCGGCCCCGTCAACAGCAGTACATTGCTTTGCTCCCGTGCGGTAACTCCTGTGTTCTTTTCCAAACTGTGGGCGCACCGACCTTCATCTACTGTAGATAATACACTGACGATCAATAAATACCTCATACAATCCCACTTCAAAACACCTGAACTATCTCTATAAAGCCAGAGGAGTTGCAGTTGTTTTTTTTAAAGTAGATACTCTTCATACTTTCATTCAAGTTCAAATATGCAGAATGTCAGAAGGTTGTGGACATGCTAATTGCTTTAGGGTCATTCACTTGGCAAGCTCCCCTTGTTCACCACGCAGTAGCTCGGCAGAGTGGCTGGTAGCCGTCTGAACACAGAACATGGTGTCTTTTGAAAAGTCATCTGATTTGCATTATATCTCAGGGGGATTTTCAACTCAGAAAACAAATGTAGCTGTACACTGTATCATAATAAAGAGCACTGTTTGAAGGCAAATACACCCACACACACACAAACCCCCCCATGCCACACCTACAGTCGCCTACATCCACAACAAAACATTTGCAGAAAATACACTGGTAGTTATTGTTGTCTGCACTTTTTGACCTCCTCAAACTAGCTTCTTTTCTTGTTAGACTTTACAACTCCACTCGCAGCAGGGTAGTGACTGACAGGAATTGGTCTTTTTTCTTTGCTGTTATGGCGGCTCAGCTGGTATTTTTCTTTGTCTTCAGAAATCAGACAAAGAACCACAATCAGACTTCGATCTAGTTGTAAATCATTCGGTGCACTGATGCACACCGATCTGTTAAAGACATCAATCCAGGGTGCAAAATGACTTCATACATTTATGTAGCTTAACAATATTATTCATACTTTATTTTAAAAATATTTTTTACTTATAGATGAGAATACTAGAATCTTTGTTTGTTATTGTTGTTGTTATCAAAAAAGGAAGTGTAAGATACAAAAAGCCATACAGAACACAAAGCTGCTTTATGTTTCAATGCCCAAACCACCTCAGCTAGTTCCTTTTGATGAGAAAGAGTAGCAGTTCTACTCCGATCTCCCACCGGATGTCAGAGCTCTTTATCCTGTCTCTTAGAGGGAGCCCAGCCATCCTGCAGAGGAAACTCATGTCAGCTGCTTTTATCTGCGATCTTGTTCTTTTGATCTCTACCCAAAGCTTGTGGCCATTAGGTGAGGGTTGGAAACGTAGATCGACCACATCATCTGCAAAGAGCAGAGAAGTGATTCTGAGGTCCCCAAACAAAATCGGTGACAAAGGACAACCAGGTCTCACTCCCAACTCGTCAAATACCATGAAGACAATGGAGGAGAAGCGCTGCTGGGTCTCTGTGGTAATCACATACAGGTGCTCTTTGGATCCTTCAGGTGTAATGTGCTTATTCAATCTTGTTGAGGGCGCATTGCATGGGTGGAATATGGTCTCAAAAAAGTACAAAATGCAAGTCTCCCTCAAAAATAATCCAAGACACACTGTAGTGTTTGAACAAAATTAAAATGCCTTTATTTTACATGCCAATAATTGACTATATAGTCTGATCCAGATCAGACCCTGATGAAGACCCATGTCGAACGCAATGTGTTGTTCATTTCAAACCATTATTGCTGTTTAAAATAAAGGAATTTAATTTTTTTTCAATGTGTGCCTTGGATTATTTTTTAAGGACAATTTTGTACTTTTTTGAGACCATTGTGAATCACAATGGTCTCAAAAAAGGGTGTACAACCAAGCGCTGCGACAAATGTGAAGCTTTCTGGCATGACGCGAAAGCCAATTTTCTGGCGTGCACCTCGTGCCAGCTTCACTACGGCAACCATAAACCCACCTTAACAAGCGTATATTGACACGCCGTCCCTGACACGTCCAAAAGTAACGCAAGAGGTGTACTCAATGCGTCAGTCTCTGATGCTGAGGGGCACTGACGAGTTGGGAGTGAGAATGTGTTGCAAAGGGCCACCCTGGCGGAACACCCACTGATAACATGTTTGACTTTCTTGCCGAGGATACGCACACAGCTCCCATTTTGGTTCTATAAGGACCAAATGGCTCGTAGCAGCGGCCCCATTCTCCCATATCAACCCCCACTTGACCTCCCCTCCCTGAGGGACACGGTCATAAGCCCTCCCAAAGTCCACTAAACACAAGTAGACTGGATGTGGATGGGCAAGCCTTTGCAATATTGGTTGGAATGAAATGAATGCAGACAACATTTCAAAGATGAAATAGTAGCACAAACACGTTCCACACGTTCACTCTGTTTATGAATAGATTACACACATGTCAAGGTCTAAATGTTTGTTGAAACCTTGAATGTAAATATGACATTTTCAGGAAGGCAGAGAAACAACTTTGCAGTTGTAACTCGACATTCATTACTGGGTCTATTTAATGGGGTTTGAAAGACATTTTATATGCTGCTTAGTTTTCATCGTCTAATACCCCCCCACCTCCCCACCCCCCTCGTTGGATCATCTTTCAACTGCGACATGAAAAAAATGTGAAATTGGAGTCAGAAGGTCTCCACATGCAACAGTAATAAGCAACTTATCTCCATGCGGCTGTCATCGAGCCACCTTTATCCCTCAGTGTACCAATTAAACGTGAACAAGGTGTGTATGCCTGCACGTTCAAGATTCTGCCAGCGATTGACCTGTTTGTATTATCGGCCTCGGCAGACTGCAGATCGCTGCCTAGAGAGACAGAGTGTGTGTGTGTGTGTGTGCGCCAGGGTTCAGACTGTTGACCACACACACACACACACACACACACAAACACACATATACAGAAATGCAGGTAGGAGCTTCAACACAGTGGCGAGTAAGGGTTAAAACTCTTCAAGGTGTTAGACCCTATGAACCATTTCTCTTGCTGCTTAGCAACATCCGCACATACACACTGCTTACTTCAAACCACTAAATAATGAAATAACTCTGCTCGCTGATAAATTTTGCACACAAATCCTAGATCAAGATATTTTGTTTATTCTTCATCCCTTCCAACTCTCATCCTCGTCCGGCGTAACCCTTTGTTGCAAATGTAACCCTTTCCTCATTATATTTGACACAGTGCGTTATTACGTGTTCTGCATTTTCAGCTACTTGTGAATTCACTTATCCCAATGGCTACAAAACGGCTAAAACGTTTCATTTAAGTTAACATTCTAGAAGTGTTCTAATAATATGATATCCAAACATGAAATTAAATTACACTTATTATATGTATACTGAAACAGTACACACACGTATTTGAGATTGTATTTTAAGTTAACTAAAGTACAACTAAAAAACATACATTTAAGTTGACTACAATACACATGTAGCAAAATTAATTTACATTAATTTACCAATATAAATATATATATATATACACTCACCGGCCACTTTGTTAGGCACACCTGTTCAATTGCTTGTTAACACAAATAGCTAATCAGCCAATCACATGGCAGTAACTCAATGCATTACATCATCTACACATGGTGAAGACGACTTGCTGAAGTTCAAACCGAGCATCAGAATGGGGAAGAAAGGGGATTTACGTGACTTTGAACGTGGCATGGTTGTTTGTGCCAGACGGGCTGGTCTGAGTGTTTAAAAAACTGCTGATCTACTGGGATTGTCACGCACAACCATCTCTAGGGTTTACAGAGAATGGTCCGAAAAAGAGAAAATATCCAGTGAGCGGCGGTTGTGTGGACGAAAATGCCTTGTTGATGTCAGAGGTCAGAGGAGAATGGGCAGAGTGGTTGGAGATGATAGAAAGGCAACAGTAACTCAAATAACCACTTGTTACAACCATGGTATGCAGAATACCATCTCTGAACACAACACGTCCAACCTTGAAGAAGATGGGCTACAGCAGCAGAAGACCACCCGGTACTAGCACCGGCCACTTTATTAGGTACACCTTGTACCTAATAAAGTGGCCGGTGAGTGTATATTACCACTATAAAGATTTGCAATTTAGTTTGCTTTTTCAAAGTACACTGAAATACAGCTTAAAATAAACTTACAATAAAGTGCACTTTTTGTAAGCATACTTAAATACATGTTTAATGAAGTGAAATTATAGTACACTTTAATAAAACATACAAATATTGTAATACAAATTACTTTAAAATAGTGTGCTTTTCATAAGTACCCTACAATGCTATACGTATTTGTAATTTAGTATGCTTTTTAAAATTACTCTTTTTAAAATTACAATGTACAATACACTTATATACCACTATAAGTATTGCAGAATTACTATATTTATTTTTAGTGGATTGAAGTTGAACTTAATGACATCTATTTTGAAGTAAACTTTTTAAAAGTACATGTTAAATATACTTAAAATGAAACACAAAAAGTGTACTTGTAATAGCTTTCATACTTAAATAATATTTACAGAATACTGCTTTTTGACATGGTATATTTACATTTATATGCATTTTAATCTATAGACTAATGATTACAGTGTCCAAGTATCATTGAAATATTAAGAATAAACATATTTTTATTCAGTTCTCTTCCGGAGCCTTACGGTTAGGCTGAGGCTATTTTGGCCATTTTAAAGCACATTGAGAACTCATTCATGCTATTGATTATGTGTCACCGTGTGGCTTAAACTAAACGCTCACATCTCACCAAAGTATTTATTCAGAATGGTGATCAAACAGTTGTCACAGCATTTCAGTTAAACCACGCTTTAGACAAATTTAATCAATGACACAGAAGCCTTTTGGAATCAAATATTCCCCCGGGCAAAAGCATGAATGAAAAATGCACAAGCCTGCACAAACACTTTCCGTAACTATACACATGCAATTTCCCTGTCGCGGTCATTGTGAATAAATGCTGTTATCATCTGTCAGCAAGAGGCAAGTTGCCTGCAGCTAAAGCAGACATAGACAAAATAGAATATCTTCCCACAAAGAGCCTGGGGCAGGCCAAAAACACAAGACACCCGTGGTCACACACACAATGTTTAAATCTGTTTTATTAACAGCAACACACTCACATTCATGTCCACATCTCTGCTGCCCTGCATACAGACCAGTGTCTTTATAGAAAGGTGTCTCATAACAAAAAGGGTAAACAGATACAATTAATGTTACGGCCAATATAGTCAATAGTATATATATAGATAGATATAGAAATAGATGGATAGATAGTGTGGGCTGTCAATCGATTAAAATATTGAATCGCATCCATAATGTCCATAGTTAATCGCAAAATAATCACACATTTCTTTATCTGTTCAAAATGTACCTTAATGGGAGATTTGTCAAGTATTTAATACTCTTTTCAACATGGGAGTTGGCAAATATGCTGCTTTATGCAAATGTATGTTTATATTGATTATTGGAAATCAATTAACAACACAAAACAATGACAAATATTGTCCAGAAACCCTCACAGGTACTGCATTTAGCATAACAAATATGCTCAAAACATAACATGGCAAACTGCAGCCCAACAGGCAACAACAGCTGTCAGTGTGTCAGTGTGCTGACTTGACTATGACTTGCCCCAAACTACATGTGATTATCATAAAGTGGGCATGTCTGTAAAGGGGAGACTCGTGGGTACCCATAGAACCCATTTTCATTCACATATCTTGAGGTCAGAGGTCAAGGGACCCCTTAGAAAATGACCATGCCAGTTTTTCCTCAGCAAAATGTAGCATTGGTACCAATGGTTGGATTCCTTAGATTTTCTAGTTTCATATTATGATGCCAGTATTTTCACTCTAGCTTTAAAACTGAGCCTGCTATGACCTAAAAATCGCAAGCTGCGTTAAGAAATTAGTGGTGTGTTATCGCGTAAACTTTGACAGCCCTATTATTGTGTGTGTATATATATATATATATATATATATATATATATATACCATTTTTGATCCACAAGCAGATCATTTATCACATACTGTAAGAAGCACTTAAAAAGATGGACAGGTCTGTTATTTTACTTTTTTAATTTTTTTTTTAGGTTTTTATATCATTATATCATCATGGTCAAAGTACCTATGTTTTAGCATCAGAATGCTTTTTTCCCAAGCCTCTCTGAAAACTTTCCCACGTGACCTGTGTGATGACGCTGCTACATATACAGTATATATACGGGTGTTTCTGCAAGTCCTAGCAATGAAATTGTGGATTTATGTTAAAATTGCAGTGCAATGCTTGATAGATATATACACAGTGTTATTACCCACCTTGACATAAAACAGAATTACTAAAAAATGTGATTTAATAAAATTTATGAAGCATTTTATGGGTCTAAACACCACTTTTCTTCATGTCCCACAACTGTGGTCTCAATTTTGAGAAATGTAAAATGAGCTTATTCGATTATAATATGACAGTATTTCAAATTGAATTGTTTTAAATGCATATTACTTTACACCGTGTTAAACAATTTTTGGTTTGCAAATTATTTATATGATTTTTTCATCTAAATGCGCCTGTCCCAATCTTCTGAGTCCTTACCGCGACACTGACAAAGTACCATTGTAAAAGTTTCATTCAAAGCCCAAAAAATCCAGTTTCCATGGAAACAGAAGTTGGCAGGTGAGCACATGGATGACAGGTTGGGCCACCCACATAGGTGACCCTCAAGATAAAGAAAAACAATGTTAAGGTCACCTTTCCTCCTGGAGTATTCATTGTGTGTTCTTACCATACAGCTTAGTGATTGTGTATTTTTAACTACATTTAAAAATGAATATTAATTAATATAATAATTTATTACTTAATATTATTGTTGAATTAATGTATATTTGATGCTAAGAGTCAGAGTTAGCTGCCATTTATCTGCAATGTTAGCAAAAATGTAATTTCTGCTTTAGGTGTTGCGGTAAAGACATTAGACATTAGAATTGCAATATCTGTCATAAAACACAACATATTTTATATTTTTTTGTGTATGAAGACTGACCTCTATGGTTAATGTTTAATTGTTTCAGGGTGTAAAGAAAATCATGAAAGAAAATGTGTTTATATTAATATTTACAATGATGCAAAAAGCTTGATGAAAATTAACATCAATGTCTTAAAAATATTATAAAAATGTATGTTGACATTGTTTAAAAATAAATGTGTTAACAAAATGTATAAAATGAACATTATTGTATTGTTGCGGTAAGGATATTTAGTTTAAGAACAAGTGATGAAAACCATAAAAAATAAACATGTTACAGATTCAAATCTTAACCACTGTATGCTAATTCAAAGGGGTCTCTTGACCTCTGACCTCAAGATATATCAATGAAAATGGGTTCTATGGGTACCAACGAGTCTCTCCCTTTACAGACATGCCCACTTTATGATAATCACATGCAGTTTAGGGCAAAAACATGCAGTTATTTGCATGCTTTGGGTATCACTGTAGAGCTCAATCGTATTCATGTGTGATGATGTTAGTCCATGTAATAACCATTTAATTGTAGTGAGACCATTTTTTGTAATTTGACCTCACTGTATAAAATGACCTGTGGTGACCTCTAGGATAATCCTAACCTCATGAAACTTTACAACCACAAACTAGAGATCTAGGGTATTCAGAGGATGGATGGTTTTTCTAGGTAGATTGACAATAAGGGGGTTTCTGAGCAGTTTCCTGAACAGAAGTGCTTGCCATCCAATTGCCGAAAAATACAATTCTTGCAGAAATCTCCAAATGTCAACAGTTATAAAATACCAAATCACAGCATGGCTTTTCCAATGGCGTTCCTCAAGGTCTTCCTCAAGGTCTTGGTGGGTCTCAAAGGTTTAAATCTATCATCGCCAAAATGGCTCTATGCAAATGAAGGTAAGGAGTGCAGTGTTACTGTACTGCACCTTTCTCCTCTGAATGAACGGTCAGTTCTATCTGCAGGGGAGCCCCTTTCATTCTGAATGACAGATGCACCATGTACAGTAATGTACATTTATCGGACAATTCATGGTTTTGTCATTACTGTTAAGTCTCGACAGCGTGTATTTAGAATGATCTAAGGCCTCCCTCAGCGGGATAATATCCTACTCCAATCATGTTTGTGTCACTGAATGGGTCGCTTGGCACATTGTCATCAAATGCAGTGTGACAGTTAACGTAATAAGCACGCAACACTAGACTATATCATCTGCCAATTAATTAATCCAATAGAGCCTGGCTAGGCCTATTAAATCCCATTCTAATTAATCAGATGCCACCAGGATACTCTGTCACTTACCCCAAATTTGAAGGATAATTACCCAAATGGAAGCGAGTAATATAACTGCTGAGATTTCTTTTCAATAATATCTGCTTTTAAATAAGGAAATGAGGCATATTCCTGCATATTTTCAGTATGGACATGACAGATTTACGAGGATGTTAAGCCTCTGAGACCCACAATAGACCCGTATTTGTCTTTTTTAGGGGGGTACAGGGGGTCTTTAGGGGGAGATAGCAGCTCAACAGTAGATGTTACATAGAAGTGGTGTACATCATCTGAAAGCTGGGAACCTGAAGATTAATTTGAGATGAAGGTCAGCACTGTGTGTCAAGTTGTTCTAGTCATTAATCAGAAATAAACATGAATGAATGAATTGTAAAAATGTGTAAGGGCTTAGAAAAACAAAGTATATGATGGCCATTCCCTTGCTCTATTACTTTTCATAAGAGGTTGCTGCAATTTTTGGGTTGATAACATTTGTTACACAGATTTGGTGCTACATTTTTTACCAAGCGAAAATTGATAAAAATGATCAATAATCCCTCCAAAATACCACATTAGATACCAAGACCTTGAGGAACACCATATAGGAAAAGCCATGCTGTGATTTGGTTTCAAAAACGTTCTGCAAGAATTGCATTTTTCGGCGATTGGATGGCGATTACTTCTCTTCTAGAAACTGCTCAGAAACCCCCCTATTGTCAGTATACCAAGGAAAGCCATCCATCCTCTGAATGTCTTAGGTCTCTAGTTTGTGGCTGTAAAGTTTCATGGGGTAAAGTCATTCTAGAGGTCACCACAGGTCATTTTATACAGTGAGTCAGTGAGTGACAGTACAGTCAAGTTTGGAAAAAAATGGTCTCACTAGGATGAAATGGCTACTACGGGGACTAACATCATCACACGTGAATACAACTGGGCTCATTGGATCCACAAGAGTCTCAGCTTTACAGTGATACCCAATTTATGCAATTCCAACACTGTTTAGGGACCCACGTATGCACAAATATTCAAACACATCATTTTTAGAATCGGCGAAAAAAACACATTTATACTGCATGCAAAAAACTACATTGTTTTTTTCCCCAAACTGCATGTGATTATCACAAAGTGGGCATGTCTGTAAAGGGGAGACTCGTGGGTACCCATAGAACCCATTATCATAACATATCTTGAGGTCAGAGGTCAAGGGACCCCTTTTGGAGCGTTATTTATCTTCCTTCCTGTCAAGCTAGGATGACACGGTTGATACCAATTGATTCCTTAGGTTTTCTAATTTCATATCTCCACTCTAGCTCTAAAACTGAAACCTGCTACAGCCTTTGAACGACAGTGAAGTCGATCTCAGAGGGTGGTAACTGGCAGCTGGGGAACGTTTCTGCACAGGAACTCTGGTAACTATCAGGATGAGCGTCACAAGTAGTGGAGTGGGAATACATTTGGATACATTTGGAGGCACTACAAGGAAACCCAATTTGGTTTCATATCAGTAACGCTTATTGTGTTAGATTTTGCCATTAAGGCCTAAGGCTTTTACTTCTTAAAAGTAGCCTTAGGGGCCAAATGGAAGGGAGGAACCCCATAGAGTTAAAAGGAGACCAGGAACTGAGCTGAATACTAAGACTCTTGTCGTCTCTACCTCTTACGCACAGTATGAGAGAGAGAGAGAGATAGATCTCTCTCTTAAGCACATCTGTGAAGGTGGCAGTGAGGGGACAAGAAAGGAACAGAGAGAGATTGGGCCAACATGAGAGGCAGTGAAAACAGAGAGGAAAATTGCAGAGAGAGACTCTTTGTTAGCTCCCTACGCAGGGCCAGCTTTCCAGAGCGTTGAAACCTAACCTTGACTTCATTATAAATAGATTAAAAACAGCGCGCTTGTTGCTGTTTTTCTGGCTTCTCTCCCTCCTATTACACTGTAATATCTGCGTAATAATTTATGTTTTCTGTAATAATTTATGTTTTCTACACAGTAATAATGACTGCAAGCACCGGCTATCACCTACGGAGCTTTACCCAAAAATCTCACCACTACTCTGTGTGGAGTTAAAGTATCAGTAGGCAGAATATTTTTGGCATCATTGGGCACAAATTCCATAATAACCTTTCAGCAGATTCTAATTCAAGTGTTCTGAGAGAAAACTAGACTTCTGCATCTCCTCATGGCTCTGTTTTCAGGCTTTAAAAAATCTAGCCATGATGGAAGACTTTGGCCAATCACAGGTCTTTTCAGAGAGCGAGCGTTCCTATTGGCTGTTTATTCAACAGACGCAGCTGTGAATCACTCGTAAACTCCAGTCAAACTACAAAACAAAAATGCCTTTTGTGGTGAAATGAAAAGATGAATCGGACTATAAAAGTGGACTTTGCTGTACTTTTTCAAACAATGCATGGCAGATTAAAGCTGTAGTGGGTAGAACTGGAGCAAATATGATTTAAAAAATATTTTTTTTTTTCACTATATCCAGACAGTAGTGCAACAACCAATCAGAGCCGAGCTGGAGCCTGCCAATTCTGAGCAGCTGTCAATCACTCGCGAACTCTGATCAAACGGTCAAACTAGGCAGCGCTGATCAAATATGAATCAATATTCTGTTACTGTAATGCCTATTTCTAGCATAAAATGTTTTCAGAAACATCTTGTAGTGTACTGTTTAGCTGTAAAATGATAAAATTTGCTCCGGTTGGTGGGCGGTGCTTCATATTTCCTCAACAGATCTCAACTTGGCTGCCAGGTCACAAACATTCTCATGTTACAGCTAAACAGTACACTACAAGATGTTTCTGAAAACATTTTAGGTGAGAAATAGGCATTCCAGTAACAGAATATTGATTCATATTTGATCAGCGCTGCCTAGTTTGACCGTTTGATCGAAGTTCGCGAGTGATTGACAGCTGCTCAGAGACGGCAGGCTCCAGCTCGGCTCTGATTGGTTGTTTTCCTCCGGTCTGTGAAATCTTACAAATACCATTAGGAGCACCGGAGGACACAGAGGCACATGCATTCATTTTTTTTAAATTACCTGTGTCATGTATTACCACTGGATAAAGTGACCATTTTATAAAAATAACTTAATCATATTTGCTCCATTCTGTCTACTCCAGCTTTAACTACAGTAAATTGAATGGTGGGTTTGAATGGCGATATTATATATATATACCACTGCTAGACTACAGCCTGCTGCTGTTGTTTGTACAATGTCTTTAGATTATTTTGCATAATGGCCACAGAAATGGAGAACTTTCATAAGCGTTTGTCTGCAAACATAATTTTGAGATTTTTTTTTCTGTGCTCTCGAGCTCCAAAATGTGGATAACTGGAATAATAGATGTTTGCCAATAAGTAGCAGAGCTTTTTAAAATTCAGACAAGGCCTCTCTGTGTCTCGCCACTGTGTGTGTTTTCTCTGGTTACCTCTGTTAGTTTCCCTCTAATACTGAATTTAATAATGAATCAGATTGACCTGCTCTTAAAGACTATCAAAATTCAAAGGATTTTTGTTGTTGTGCTCATTTGCTTAGTGTACCTCTTTGCAGGTAGATATCCAAGTGTGCTTCTGCTAAGTGGCTCCCCTTTAAACAACCTCATCCACTAATGACTGGCTTGCAGGCACAGCTGGAGTAAAATGTAGCAGACACAGGCACTGAGTTCAATCACACTGCTCAGGGCACCCAAAACAAATGGCTCAACAGTCGCCGGTAGGCGTATAAATTGTAAACATCTCTGCAGGCAAAATTAGTGTTTTGCAGATTCTGCTAATGCTGGATAATAAGGCGGCTGCGCTGACTCAAACAATAACTTCTTATTTCATTATGAATTCAAGGGCAGATTTTCCACATGAATACCGTTATTTAAACAAACTAGAACTTTCTGATTCTTGGACCTGCTGGTTTGTTAATATGCAGCTGGGCTCGACAGATCGCAGCTGCGTGTATCTGGTTTCATCTTACCGTACGTGTGTTTAGAGCACAGACTGTAGAAGTGTCTGTAGTCACCGTGATGTCACCAGTTGGTTTGTGGACTGCCATATTGAAGCCTGGAGTTCGGCATTTTGGCCATCGCCAGCTTGGTTTTTGCAACCATAATTGACGAGACGGTGGAGCTAAGTACAACTCAATGCTGAATGAGACATTTAGAATGTTATGATTAACTTTCATGAACTGAAAACACACTGTGAAAGGGTTACATTTGTAAGACGCAAACACAGACAACTCCCAGACCTGTCAATCACAAGGTAGCCACGCCCTAAAGCATACCCTGCTTTATGGTCTATTTGACTCTAAATGGGACCATAATTTAATAAATGAACATCATGCTGTATTGAAGAAGACTTGAAACTAGCGATTGAGACCATAAACTCATGTTTGCAATGTTTACTGAGGTAATAAATCAAGTGAGAAGTAGGGTCATTTTCTCATAGACTTCTATACAATCAGACATATTTTTGCAACCAGAGGAGTCGCCCCCTGCTGGCTATTGGAGAGAATGCAAGTTTAAGACACTTCCAGATTGGCTTCACTTCAAAGACACCAGAGTTGCTCACTGGTTCAGAGGGGGTACGTCTGGACAGCGCAGCCTGGGAGGAGCTCATTGAATCCTCTGGCGACATTGATGAACTCATTACGTAGTCAGTTCCTGGATACCATACTGGGAGGACATTGTTATTCCTGTAAAGACAGTTAAGATCTACATCAATAATAAACCATGTGTGAGCAGACCCCTTAAAGGTGCAGTGTGTAGGACCAGGCGGTAAGGTTGCAGATTGCAACCAACTGAAGCCTCTCCTATGTGCCAAGCTTGTAGGAGAACTACGGTGGCTGACACAAAAACATGAAAACGTGAATGGCCCTATCTAGAGCTAGTGTTTGGTTTGTCCATTTTGGGCTACTGTGGTAAGGACCCGCTCCGTAGATATATAAACAACTCATTCTAAGGTAGCGAAAACACAATGATTTTTATTTGCAGGTGATTATACATTAATGAAAACTTATTATTATATTCCATTTCTGCCAATAGATCCCCCTAAATGTTACACACTGCTCCTTTTAAAGTGTTATTAAACAGAAGAAGCAGACTTTTAAATGGGGAAATCTTCCTAAGCTTATGTCTGTACAAAAGGAGATCAAACAGGAAATTAGGAAGGCATTGTGCAGAACAACTAGGCCCTATATGTCAATTTCCCAGCAGAGGGTCCCCAAACGTTGGAAACAATCCACCATAGATCCTGTTTCCAAAACCAAACATCCCAAGTCTCTGAATGACTTCAGACCCATAGCCCTGACCTCATTAGTAATGAAGTCATGTGAAAAATTGATCAAAAAAGAACTACTGAATTTGCATAGAGAATCAAGAGGGGGGTACAGGATGCCAAACTGACTCTGCTCAACTACATATACAAGCACCTTGAGTCCTCAAATAATCATGCAAGATTATCGTTTGTGGACTTTTCGTCAGCCTTTGATTCCACACAGCCACACCTGCTAGTCCAGACGGACAGTCTGTCTCCAGACAGTTTGGCTCGGACAGCAGTATTGTTGGCTCGACTCTAGACTTCCTCACGTACAGGACGCACATAGTGAGAGTAATAGTCGTTTTTTCCAGAGCTGTCTGTAACATCCACTGGCTCCCCAGACAGACAGACCCGACAGTGTGACGTTGGGACCTCGCGACCGAGCCATGTGACCGAGCGGACGCTACTGTGCATGGGCCCAATGATGCGGAAGATCGTCAGAAGATCTGGGTACTTTTCCAGTCAGAAGTCGAGCCATTTTGGCATCATGCGCCACTGAGCAACTCTCCTAGGAATGAACGGGGCCCCGCTTCCAACGCTGTATCCAGTTCTCTTAATACATCCATGGTCTATGCGGAGATAGAAGGATGTTACCTCTTTTATTGTTGTAGTCTGAGCTCACGGGACAACTGATGATGGACTTGGCGAAGTTAGCAGAAGTATACAGTACACATGTGACGTCCGGTTTTCAAAATAAGGTGTTAAGAAAGGGAACTGTATATACAAAATACATATATGGAAATAAGATTGATTGGATTATATTCACCAGAAGTATAAAACACAACATGTCCCTTATAAATGTATAAAGAAACAGGGAAATGTCTTTATTCTTTGATTTTTGGGTTGCTTGAAAACATTTGATAAATAATTGCTGACAATTACTGATATATTTGACTTATATTTGACATCTCTGACTACATACATGCTGAAAATCAAACATTTATACTTTTACTAAGTCCCTAGAAGTGTATGATTCAACTCTCCCCATGGTCTAGTGTTAAAAAAGTTAACAAGAATCGCAATAAATCGTAATATCGAATCAAAATACTTGTAGAATCGTAATACTTTAAAATCACAATATATATTGAATCGGCACCCAAGTATCGTGCTGGTATCGAATTGGGAGATAGGTGACTCGTCTTAGCCCTACTAATGACAGCTGCAGCACGTATGAAAACCATCACATCTTGATGTTTGCTGATGATACTGCTGTTTTTTTGTCTTAATGTTGTATTTATGTGCCCTGTGTTTTATGTGTGCTCAAAGAATGCATCCCACTGCTGCATAACCAATCGCCCCACTGGGGATAAATTAAGTGATTGATTGATATGGTGAGGTATTTCTGCAGACAGGCAGATAGTTAATCATAGTGTGCATTTACTGTATGGTTACCTCACAGATCAGGGTTTTTGTGGACAGCAAAAACAGAAAACACTGACCACATATGGTATATGTGCACTTCTTCTTGTATTTTTAATAGGAATATCCACAATCCACTCCCAGTTGGAGACCGACGTGATGATGAGGCACGTGGTTAGACAACAGGGAAAAAAGGAAACAGAACAGCAGAAGAGCTGTTTTTTTTTTTTTTTTTCTGTCCACTTGTCATTAGCTGCTTGCCTCAGTCAGGCTCATACAATACAATACATCCAGCTAGAACAAAGTCTTTTGCATTTTTCAAACCACAAGTGATCACACAGCCAGTCCATCTATTCCATAGGCTATTATTGCATGTGTTTTGTTTCTTTGTGGGAATAGAATAGAGTGAGGCATGAATATAAAGTACGAGTATCTCTCTAAAGGTAGGTGTGGTTCTGATGAAGAGGGGGTCTTTCCAGAGACTAACATAAACTATCACATCTAAAACAGGTCTTGATTTTGCGTCTTATTATAAGAAGCCTGCAATACATGAGCAGAGCCATGTTTGAAGGTTGCATACTTGAATTAGAGTGAATCCAGGGTCATGTCCCTGGATGGAAAACATACAAAAGGTCTGCTCTGGCAGCTGTCTAAGTTTTTGGCTGCAGGCTGACACAGATAGACCGACATTGTCCACTGTTTCCGAGCTTCTCTCCACTGGTATATTTTTACACATATATAATCATTTATATATTTATTACCCAGTACATATTTCACTCAGAATGGTGTAATGTAGAAATATATATAATGATGCGGGTAGGCAACAATTCACTCATTGAAATTCAGAGTCTGTGATGGAGGTTGTGCTTATTCTCCCATAACATGATTAATCTATAATGTTACCTCGGGCTGTGTATTTGGAAGAGCAAGTCCTGCTTATTCACCTCTAGTGCTGCAGACACATATTGCTATTCCCTGCACAGTTCTGCTTGACATGAATGAATTTTCAACTTGTCTGAGATTTAACCCTTTTTCCAAATGTGTGCAGGAGCTTCATATATGTACATCCCACCCCACAATCGGATGGACAGGGCCAGCTTCATGGTTCGGACAGACTCGTCAGTCAAGATATTAAAGTGTCACCTCCTCGCTATTCTACTCGCAAACCAACTACATAAAAGGAATCTAGTTGTCGTCCCATAACTAGTGACCCTGCAAGATCCCCAGTCTTTGCAAAATATTAGTCTGTGACTAAAAACTCTGTGACTTAAGACACATTGTCTTTAGATGTGAGAGGGTGTCAGACTGTTAGTCTTTTCAAAGTCTCCTAGTGTATGGTAGGCATTGGTTGACTTATTATTATTATTATATATATATATTTTTTTATTATTATTTTCAGTTTTCACTCGCAGTTTGGTTAGGTTTAGGAAAAATATACATACAATACATACAGTACATACATACAGTATCTAATGTGTTTATTACGGACATCGGGGTTCTTTTCTCTGTTGTGCTATATACACCTGGGTGTAAATAGCCACATTGGCTATTATTCCGCCCCGGGTGCAAATAATATTGTTGGCTACTGACACATCTTTTTTTTTTTATCTAGCTTACTCTTGCTAGTTTCACAACATTACCAACCCTAGCTTTAAACTCAGACTTATTCTACAGCACATCACTCGGTATGCCATCATGGCTCCATGTGCAAGGATAAGGACAGACACAATAAACACAGCTATTACCACCCATTACTGTTTATGAATGAATGCACTTTAATGAAACTATTAAATAGACTCTTCCTCTTGGAGTCAAAAGCCGATTCAGTGAATATACAATAACATTAATAGCACTACTAATCAATGATGACAGAGACCAGCTACTCAGGAGCAAGGCATGTATAAACAGCTATCACAGGCAGCAGTGGGCACTGCCCCAAGCCATGCATACGAAAATAATTTAAGATTAAACTGAGAGATGGGACTCATCAGAAAGAACTGAGGATCCAGAACGCGAAGGCGCTATTCTATAGAAACAATTAATCACGCCACGACTCGTGCTGTAGGCTTTTGATTAGAGAAGCGTATTATTTGGGATAAAGGGAAAACTTAGTTTATCACAGACGAATAGGCCATTAGTAAGAGGTCACTGTGAAGCAGCGGTACTTATCTATTCATGACTAACATATTTTTGCTGGCTTTGATACTTCGGCATGTGACAGCTCCTCTTCATTTAAATTCACTTTTTGGCCTTGTTCCAGAGAGGAGGAGAAAAACTCAGTCTTTCCGTTTCACTTCATCGCTCGTAGCCATAAACATTAATGACTCAGGTTTGTGTGACAATGAAATTCCACCTTCATCGCCGAGACCAGGCGTGACCTACCCGCCAATGTCTCGGTGACTGTTTTGCAGCACTTCTGAGACTAACTCGTGTTGACACCCATGGAGATGCACGAGGAGCGCTCCACAACTGGAGCTGAAGGAACAAAAAACACTGACAGATGCCAATGATTTTTTTAAAATTTGTAATTAATGTTTTTAGATCAAAAACAGAGCAGGTATGAATTAACTCCCACCTAACATCTACTCACGTCTAATCTTTGAAAAACAGGTGAAACGATTATTTGTACAGTCAAGCAACTTTTGTACATGCACGCTCTGATTTTCCCACACCTGTCATATTGCACTTGGTCCCAAGCAGGAAAAAAACATTCTTAGGCCCACAAAAGAACTTTCAAAATATTGGACGAAAAGCCTATGAGGTATCATCACTGTCATATAATTACAAAGTACGACCTTTTGACCTTTGATGATTTTGTCTACCTTGCAAACTCCTACTACTTTGTTATTTTTCAACCTGGATCATATTTTGCCATGCTTTTGTGTCTACAATTTCTGAAATTGGTCCAGTATTGAGGGATAACGCTGTAACCGGCAGCCGCGAAACGAGCTGCGAGGGCAAGTGAGCAGCGTCAATGTAACATTACGTTCACTAAAAGTGCCTGTTTCTGCCACTGACAGGCTCAGATTAGTATTATAAGTGTCTGACAACATTATAGAAAGGACCCTACAGAGAAATAAAATGTTTTTCTTACCTTCCGCTTGATCCGGTCTGTTTGTTATTGTGTCCAAGTCCCGCTCAAGGAGAAGTCTCGTTGTGAAATCTGAATATATACTCTGGCTAAAATAAATACGGGCGGCCATCGAATTCAAAGACCTCATCCACATTGTCGAAATCATCTAAATGTTCAGCCATGACATTGGAAATATTTTAGAAAACACTAAGCTATGCTTTCTGTACTCCAACACAACAAACTCTGCCCGATTGGGACTCGCGTTTCCACCATGGCTGTATTCCACTATTCCACCGTTGTCTTCCGGCAACACTTCACCTTCCCAGATTTCAGAGGACACTTCTCCTAGAGCGAGACTCTTTCCTTAATATCGGACACTTGTAATAACAATCAGAGCCTGTCATGGCAAAAACAAGCACTTTTAGTGGACGTAAAGTAAGGTAAGGTAAGTCAGATTGTATAGAAGTCTATGAGAAAATGAGCCTACTTCTCACTTGATTTATTACCTCAGTAAACATTGTAAACATGAGTTTATGGTCTCAATCGCTTGTTTCAAGTCTTCTTCAATACAGTATGATGTTCATTTAGTAAATTATGGTCCAATTTAGAGTCAATTAGATCATAAAGTAGGGTATGCTTTAGGGTGTGGCTACCTTGTGATTGACAGGTCTCTACCATGACGTTGTCCGGTCTGAAAGTTGTCCCCGTTTCCGTCTTATAACTTTAACCCTTTCACAGGGTGTTTTCAGTTCATGAAAGTTGGTCGCCTAAAAATGTGTTATTCAGCGTTGAGTTGTACTTAGCGCCACCCTCTCGTGTCACTTCTGGTTGCAAAAGCCCAAGATGGCGTCAGGCAAAATGCTGAACTCGAGGCTTCAAAATGGCAGCCCACAAACCAATGGGTGACGTCACGGTGACTACGTCCACTTCTCATATACCGTCTATGATTACCGCCAGAGAGCAGCTGCCGTCTACAGCGCTCTTCCTCAATACTGGACTTATTTCAGAAACTGTTGTCCCTATTAGTCAGTTAGACGCAAAAATATGGGAAAATAGGGTCCAGGTTGAAAAATACCGAAATTACCCTTTAATGCACAAAATTACCCACAATGCTCCTTCCCACTGACAGAGTTATCTATGCTCAGATTACATCAGTCAAACAAGAGCGTCGACCAGAGGCTAGTTGGCCAGTCAGCTTTCTGCTTTAGAGCTGCACACTTTGGGAACACAATACCCAGCACTATCAGACAATGCTCTACTCTCTCTAGTTTTAAATCACAGTTGAAATCATGGCTGAATTATAACATCTGCCATAATTCCTTTGTGGGTTTGCCTGCCCAGGGACTGCTGATGAACTTAAGCTATCTAGCAAACTGACTGCCCATTGTCCTACATTAAATAAACAAATAAAATCAAATAACTTTCATAATGAACTCCAAAAATGGGTGATTATCCGTTGGATGGCCTACTTTCCATGGAAAGGTATTCCCTCCATCATATTAAATCTACTTTCTAATGCATGGAACTCGCCTACTCACGGCACAAAACACACAATTCATTCAAAAGATCTCCTGAATACCTTTCTATATGCAGAGAATAAATATTAGAGCACATGCATGCATTATTTCCAACGTGCTGGGCTGATATATGGTAATGGGCAACATAGGATAAGATAGCAAGACTTACACTTACATATCGTCACCTGTGCACCAGAAACACTCACTTGATACAATATGTATTTCACATGCTGAACGATACAGTTACAACCTTGTTGTTTGTGTCACATCCTGTGTATTCTTTATTTAGGGATAGTTGTGGATCATAACAATACAAACATACAAAAAATGTCATTCTTTATTGGATTATTCAACATCACAGCTGCATAAAACATATAAATGTTACTTCATTGCAGCTCATAGGTGGTAGTCAGATGAAACACATTTTTATTACTCATGCAGATTTTGCACAAGACGCACAAGAGAAATGGCAGATTTGCATCACATAATAAAACACAAGAAACCTCAAAGAATAACGCCTGTGTGGATTGCCAGCTAAGTCGGGCAGTTAAAATGAAGACTTCTTTGATGAAATCTCGGCAACATATTGCTTCATAGATCAATGAAATTACGGGATTTCTTCCCCCTGCTGGGATGTGATGAATTGTTTATGGTATTGTGGATGCCTGTCAGCTTAAAAAAAAAACAAATCTCAAGGTTAATCTTTCTGTTTTGATCCCCTTGAAATGACTCTGCACTATGTCATGGGAACTGTAATTGGGATCAAAGGGCAATAATTAATTTTATTCCTTTCCTTTTTTTTAGTCAAAGCTGTGTATTAGCATTATATACAGACATAAATATGTTTTTTTAGATATTAATGTCAAGGGCACAGTTTGTTCTCAAAAAAGATGTGCGTTTTTAAATTGCCTTTTTTTTATATCTTTTATCTAAAGCACACAGAAAAGTCATGAATCGTTGTGGGGGAAAAAAATGGACACGTTTTGCGCAAACACAGCTGCAGTATCCACAAGTGGCCAGTAGGGGTAGTGTGTGATTTTTTTACAACAACTTTGGAGACATGGGATGTTTGTTCCTCTGCTGAAATGAAAACCAGATGATTATACCATGAGACTTTAACCATGTTGATTTATTTAGTTTTGTCTCCGAATGAAGGTATGTGTTGCTTCCAATATTGAAATGAGTCCCTGGAAAAGAAATACACCAATAAAACAAACACGGAGGTAAATAGTGAGACAGGGCGATTGCAGTTTGCTCTACAGGTGCCTCTTTTTCATGGACTTCAGCGATGGGAGCTGTCCGCTTGCCGGTGGTGCTGAAAGTTTTTGTGCGCCTCTGACAGACTTAACCAAACAATTAAGAGATATTTCCGTTTTTTTAGTGCAGTCACGAGAAATATCCTTTAATTGTAAGATTATGCCCATCTAGAAACTCCATCTCTTCTTCTCCACAGCTCTCTGCACACACGCCTTATTGCTCTGCACACTGTTGAGGCGTGTATATGCCCAATACGAATTACAGTGGCACCCTGTATAGTCTGATTCACACAAAAAAAAAAAACATCCTTCAAAATGAGCCCCCGATGTGCCATAATAATCCCGCGATAAAAAAAAAAAACGAGGGCGTCATTTTTTTTTTTTGCTAAAGCAATTAATCGAACAGAACAAAAACAATGTTTTTTTTTTATTTCCAATAAACTGCTCCTCCTGTCCTGTATAGGCTGCTGACTCCCATCCAGCTGTTCTCCCACCTCTGTTCAGTCAAGCGTTGTGTGGCTTCTGTCTGTCACGTCTGTCTCTCATCCATCAGCCCCTCTGCCGAGAGAAAACACGGTGTGTAAATCCTTTTTCTTTCCTCTGCCACATCAGCTGCGCTCCGTCGCCACTGATGAGGCGCGCTGGAAAATGCACACCATCCCTGAGAATAAAAAAAAAAACGCCAACTTCTCCAAAAAGTAAAACTGTTTGTCCACTTTCCATCTCTCTATAGGTTTGGTTTTACGCGTGAGCTTTTGCCACGCACTTCTCTTGTCTTTGCAGTATATAGCCTTTGCATATATACATATATATATATATATATATATATATATATATATATATATATATAGGCTGATATGATAGACTCAAATCGTGTTGGGTCTGGATATCTATCCGCTCTCCGTGCGTCTTTCTCCGGCTAGTCCAAATCATTTCTACACCGGCTTGTCGGGACAGCAGCCGAGTCGTGAAGTCTCTGCAGTCACGTGATTCCCAGACAGGACTGAAGAGTGTGTGTGTGTTTGTGTGTGTGTGTGTGTGCGTGCGTGTAGTTCTCGGGGTGTCCCTCCTCCGCATTTTTTGCAGCTTGCCATGCTTTGCTTTTAGACGCCGGAGCGCAGGGAGGAGAGAGGCGAGAGTGAGAGAGAGAGAGAGAGAGAGAAGGAAGAAGAAGGGAAACGCGGGTCTCTCTCACCGGGATACCTGTCTTTTTCTGTCTTACCTCGGTTCTTCCTTCGTCTTTTTTTTTTGGAGCCCACCTTTCCTGCGGTCGGCTTGCTTTTGTTGGTTTAAGAAAAAAAAAGAAAAAGAGAGAGAGACAGAGAGAGAGAGAGAGAGAGAGAGAGAGAGAAACTGCTAATTTCTGTCGGGTTTCATGCGGGTCTACTGTGCCAGAAAGGAGGAAGAGGAGGATTCTCGGTTTCTGCTTTGCGCTTTGGTTTTGATCATCTTTTTCTTTTTTTTTTCTTTCCTTTTGGGTGCTCCATTTGTGGACAGTATTATAGGACAGGACGAGTAGAGCTTTGGATGAGCCGCTTCGCTGAAAAATCCCGAGATGGAGTTGCTGCTGATCTGCCTTTCTGCCCTGTGGATATTGCAATGCAATTCGGCCAAAGCGGACTCCATCATACACATCGGTAAGCGTCCGATAACCAAATGATGCTGTGATTTGGTTATAGGTGGGAAAAGCGTGCAGTGGGGGGGATAAATAAAGCTCAACTGCTGCGTTTTGATCAGAAGGCTTTGAGAGATGGAGAGAGGTTGAGAGAGGGCGGGATAAATAGTCTATTCAGCTTGCATCCTGTTGTTTTAAAGCAACACTTTGACTCTCAAGCGAGTTGGAAAGTTGCGCGTTTTTGTGAACTGGCCATGCCCCACTGACCTTTACAGCTATTTCCTTCATATTCATCACATTTCTTTACACTTTTCGATACGTTGTCTTAAACATCACCATTGTCTGGCCTGGTAAAATTGCAATTCTGTATTCAAAACACGGACTATACAGTAAAAGAAAGGCCTGCGTCGTGGAAGCTTGGACGAAATGTCCAATATAGCCAAATACATGGGCTGAGGCTTGTCTTTTTTTAGACTAAGCTGTACCTCTTGTCTTGTACCCAACAAGCCTCAACTTTCACCAGAACGTGACTGCAATGTCAATTAACAAGACGAGAGGGAAAATGTCAGTGGAGTTTCGTTTTAGAGATGCTGAACGCATAGAGCCTCTTTTGTTCTCCAACTTCAAACCGGAGCTGTCTTTTTTTTTTTTTTTTTTTTCCGGAGATGGTGGGGGATGCTTTAAACTCATCATGACGTTCAAATGATTCTGATTTATCCTTTAAACATCGCAGTACATTTGACAGTTTGGAAATACATACATGATCTTGTGTCCCCCTTTTTTCCATGCGCGCAATTACGCACAGCCACTCGTATAATGACTGTGCGTTGTAACATCTCAGATACAAATGTCAATGTCACTGTGAGCAAATTTTCGTCTCGGTGCTTCCTCCGCTGCTGCAGCTGCTGCTGCTGGTGTTCACAGTTTACTGCAACAGTCTGGCAAGCAGCAGGTGCTCAGTCACTGGGCTTAATACAGCGGTGGGACTCCGTCCAGACAATATTTTGGCCGATGTCCCCGCATAACGTTATAGTGTTGCCCATACCCCAATTATACTTCTCATTTCCTGAAACCTTTTTCTCTGTGATGTATGCGCGTCTCGAAAAAAAGCAGCTGATGCCATAAACAGAGGGAGAAAGAAAGGGGCCTATAATGCATTAGGCCTATAATGCTTACTGGGTTTGGTGCCATCCATCTAGTAGACATGATTTCTTTTTTAAGTTTGGCTCCTTGAACGCATCACAGTATGTGCGATGTGGCTTTTTTGTCGCTCTCCATGGTGCTGAAATCTGCTCACATGTTGCGCAACATCAAGGCAAAAAATAAACCTACAAATGACTACATGATGAATTTGCTGCTGTAAAAGTGCACTGTCGATGTACTGTTAAACACTGCACTTTCCTGATGCATGATCCTACAAACTTAAATGCTTGTCTGCTGTAACATGCAGCTTGGAAAGGAGGAGTCCACACTACGAGTGGTCTACTACCGAAACAAATATTTGGTTTATTCTAATGAATGTAAATATACAGGTGGATTATTATGATTTTTTTTTTTTAAATATTGTGTTTTGTTGTTTAATTGTAAAGGATGGCTTTAATTCCGATATTGAGTTTAATTAACCTACAAAAAACCTACAGAATAAACATTACATAACGTGTTTAGCCAATTATATTTTGGAAACCTCGTGGTCTATAGAACTACGAATACAGCTGCTGCCATTTTCACTTGCAATTATTCAAGTGCGCAACGCTTTCACATTTTTTTCTGGACAATAACATCCTTTTGATTTAGTCTGTAATGGCTATAAATGCAGGTATACAACTCATTCACTACTGCCTTCAGCTCCAATCCCACTTCAAACCCCTCGTGTTTTTCTTCCTCTCCAAATTGTTTCATTCAACAGGTGCCATATTCGAGGAAAACGCCGCGAGAGATGATGAGATTTTCCAACTTGCCATCTCAGATCTGAGTCTGAACGATGACATTCTGCAGAGCGAGAAAATCACCCACTCTGTGAAACTTATCGAGCCAAACAACCCTTTCCAAGCGGTGCAGGAAGGTAAGCCCAGGTTCCCCCCTTGAATGCATCATTTCTGCAATAAATCGCCCCTGCTATTTGATTTGATTACTTGAGGCCAGCAGGGCAAGAAGTCTGGTGCGTAAAACTCTTGGCTGCCTTGATCTTTTGCGTTTTTGGAGGGCTGTGAGCTGATGCTACATGTTGATCAGTCAGTGTGGTGGCTGGGAGATGATGATCCATGTGTCTCTGTGAGTGCAATGGCTCAATGTGTGTGTGTGTGTGTGTGTGTTATCTGCAAAGTGCTGTGCCACTGTACCAAAGCAAGGTGTCTTCTGTGCTTGAAAAGCTAGGTGGAAGCATTGAGTTAGAGCCCATGCAGCAGCTGAAGATAATATGTTATGTGAAATAAAAAAAAAAAAAATAATTTTGAAGATGATCAAATGTAATTCCAGCACCAATAATCCACTCCTGTAGTCGCAGGAGAGACACAATATTTCCAGCTTTTTTTGTCACTTTTTTGAAGGATGAGCGCATCAATCTCGTTCATGCACATTTATCACCCTTTTTTTTTTTTTTTTCCTTGAAATGTTTTACATCTGCTTCATTTGGATTCCCCACAAGTGCCCCCCGAATGTACACACCTCAGGAAATTAGCAATGAAATAATTTTAGCCAAGGTTATCTCTCTCTCAGTCGTTGAAAGGTGCATGGGCGCGTACAGCTGACTGCAAAAAGTGATTAAAATTCTTGCACTAAAATGAATCATTAAGACTTTAATAGGTTCATAGGGACCTTCAAAGGCTGTTTATGTCCCCTGCACTTAGTTACCCGCCTGTACTTTTGTCCCCGGTTGCACAAAAGGCCTTGATGAGTCATTGCTATTCATAGTGCTCCTGAAAGGGAAAGAAAGATGGTAATATGTCCTGCCTGTTGCGATAATTATCCTGTGTCATTTAGCCTTAATGTCACAGATATTCACATTGCTTTTCTAAACTTAAATCCATGATCTTTAAATAAACCTGAAGAAGTAGAAGAGAAGAGAGAGAGAAGATATTCCAGGTTGCTGCTGCATAGATGAGATAAAAAACATTAATGATTATTACACACACGTGCGACTTGGCTAATTTACCAGTCGCTGTTGCTTGAGATGCAAAAGTGTAGTAATTAAACCGACTTGCCAGCAAATTATTTTCCATTCGTTCAGTGCTCTGATTATTTCAGTAGTGTAGTAAAAGATGGAGCGTTTAACACTCAACTTGGTAGAGAATTATACACACTGAACTCTGATTGCTAATTATCATAAAGCTGTTTTCTTTTGACAATCCCCCAGATAGTATTATAACACAATGTCACGCCTGTACAAAAGCCTGAGGATATACACAAGTTGGAGAACTGAAACCGTTGTATCCATCTATGCTCTCGCCAAAGCCACAAGACTCCATTGAAAAAAACTGTAATGTTTTAACCTTGGTGAATCCAAACGAACCAAATTCACACAATAACACAAACAAACTAAGCGATCGAGACAGCAGTAGACCAGAAACCCTCCTGTTCTTCGAGGTAAAATTTATGTTTTTTTTTCAATGGAGTCTGGTGGCTTTGGCGAGAGCATAGATAACAGCTTCAGTTCCCCGTTGGAAACATAGACTGTATTGCTGTCTCATGGCAAGGTAAAACAACAAAAATATTTTAAATATAACGTACACTTAAACTGATTTTGATTTTTTTTTAAGGTGAGCCTTTCTTTTAGGTGGCTGAAATACGTTTCGCTGCCAGCCCCGTCCACAGCAGTACATTGCTTTGCTTCTGTGCGGTAACTCCTGTCTGTTTTCTCCAAAATGTTGGCGTGCTGACTGTCATCTACTGTAGGTAATACACTGACTATGGATAAGTACCCCATAAAATGAGTGTTTAAACCTACACTCAGTGGATAATTATACACACTGAAGCTGTTGTCAAAGCAACCAGACTCCGTTGAAAAAAACAGTAATTTTACTTCGCAGAACACAGGCATTGCTGGTTTACCGCTCCATTGATCGGTTAGTTTGTTTGTGTTATTGTGTGACTTTGGTTAGTTTGGATTCACCAAAATCACATAATAGCACAAACAAACAAACCGATCAAGGCAGCGGTAGACCAGCATGGAGTCTGTTGGCTTTGGTGAGAGCATAGATGGATACAATGGCTTCAGTTCCTTGTTGGTAAGGGCTGTCTGGTGGCAAGGCAAACCAGTGAAAATATTCGAAATATAGTGTACACTTAATCTGATATTGATATTTTTAGGAGAGCCTATCTTTTGTGTCGCTAAAATAGGTTTTGCTGATGGCCCTATCCCCAGCAGTACTTTGCTTTGGTTCAGTCTGGTTCAGGTTCAGTAACTCCTCCATCTATGCTCTCGCCAAAGCCACCAGACTCCATTGAAAAAAACATTATTTTTACTATGCAGAACACTGAAGTTACTGGTCTATCGCTGCCTTGATTAGTTAGTTTGTCGTGTGACTGTTGTGTGACTTTGGTGAATTTGAACTAAGTCATAAAATAACACAAAGAAACTAACAGATCAAGGCAGACCAGCAACTCCTGTGTTCTGCGAGGTAAAATTACTATTTTCTTATAGTAAAAGATGGAGCGTTTAAACCTCCACTTGGTAGAGAATTATACACACTGAACTCTGAGAGCTAATTATAGTAAAATTGTTTTCTTTTGACAATCCCCCAGATAGTATTATAACACAATGTCACGCCTGTACAAAAGCCTGAGGATATACACAAGTTGTTGATGATGCTGTAAGAAAAACGAATGATTTGAAGAGAATTTGTAAATGCAGAGCTTGTTATTGCTCATTTAAAATGATTCAGAGCTTATTTCTCCCGCTTGAATTGCCTTGCGTTAGCCTTGATTGGGTATCATTTAACATGCTTAATTACTGTTTATGGTGAGGCTCCTGATGATCAAATAGTCACAGAAGTGGGTGATTAGGGGGCATTCAGTTTCTGGAGAGAGTTGGGAATAATGTGACGCGAGAATCAATGGGAGGCCCCGGACTCTTGCTCTCGACACACGGCAGGGTGGTTGAGCTTTGAGTGACAGCCGGGATAAGTTGACCTTTTGCTTTGCTCTTTTGTCCGCTGCCATCCCACTGTGAGTGGCAGTCAGGACCTTGCCATCGTATGGCGAAGACGGAGGGGAGGAGAGGGGAAGGTTGGACATAAACAGGGAGAGGAGGTGCGGTGAGTGAGGAGAATGAGGATGAGACGATAGAGGTGGATAATATAGTGGCTGTAGGAAAGAGGAAGGGAGGGAGATTACGGGTGAGAAGAGCAATGAGGATAAAAATACCCATGAGTATCAGCAACGCTGGGGGAAAAAAAAGAGAGAATTATGATCAAGACCTGAATAAACATGAGTGGACAAAAGAGGAGCATGAGGAGAGTTAAGATAGGAGTGAGGTGATGAGGAAAATTTGCAGAGAGAGAGGAGTAGCTGCAGCGTCATGTTTGTCCTTATTTGGCTCCTTCGTCCTTGCACCGGTGGAACATATATTAACGAGGATGTCACATCGACACCATGCACACAGAAACACCCAACTATTCAGTCCCCCCACGCTCTTATCGTTTAAAGATGACAGCTCAAGGCTGGCTGGATATACTGCTTGACCACGCAACTGCCAGATGCTGTCCTATTAATAGTCTGGAGCAACCGGAGAGAATGAATGGGGCGATTTCATCACCGGGAGCGAAAACTCAGACGAATATCTGTCTTGGTGGTAGCTTATCTGATGCCTGTCATGAGGTTTTTAGATGCCAGCAGCATGCAATATTGTCACAGGAAAAAACAAGCAAACATGTGGTCAGTGCAACAGCCCCACCTCAGATCTATTACATTTCCCCTTCAGTTCTTCATAGAGATCAAGATAAAGCCACTGGCAAGGATGATACAAATGGGCAAAATTCTGTTTTTTAAATTATACACTTTCCTCTGGGAGTTGTGAAGACTCCCATAATGTGGCTATGCACGATTTAACTGCATGTTCTGCCATTCTGATCAATTTTAGCGTTAATGCCTCACTTATCTAGTAGCAGGCAGTCATCATTCTGGAGAGTCGGTCTGGGTCTCACAAGGATCTCAGTAATAACCTGAGAAAGTTTAAAGGGATAGTTTGGATGTTTTGAAGTGGGGTTGTATGAGGTACTTATCCATAGTCAATGTATTACCTACAGTAGATGACGGTCGGCACGACCCCAGCTTGGAGAAACAGACAGGAGTACTGACACGTTACTGCTGTGGACGGGGCCGGCAGTAAAACGTATTTTAGACACCTAAAAGAAAAATATCAGTTTAAGTGTACGCTACATTTAGAATATATTGACCGCTTTACCTTGCCGTGAGACAGCCCTTTCCGACGGGGGAACTGAAGCAGTTGTATCCATCTATGCTCTCGCCAAAGCCAAAAGACTATTGAAAAAAAAACAGTAATTTATCTCATAGAATACAGAAGCTGCTGGTCTACTGTCTTGATTGGTTAGTTTGTTTGTGCTATTATGGAACTTTGGTGAATCTGAACTAACCAAAGTCACACAATAACACAAACAAACTAACCGATCAATGGAGCGGTAAATCAGCAATGCCTGTGTTCTGCGAAGTAAAATTACTGTTTTTTTCAACGGAGTCTGGTTGCTTTGACAACGGCTTCAGTTCCCCGTTGGACACAGAGACTGTATAGCTGTTTCATGGCAAGGTAAACCGTCAAAAATATTCTATATATAGCGTACACTTAAACCGATATAGATTTTTTTAGGTGAGCCGTTCTCTTAAGTGGCTAAAATACATTTTGCTGCCGGCCCTGTCCACAGCAGTACATTGCTTTGCTTTTGTGCGGTAACTCCTGTCTGTTTCTCCAAGCTGGTGGCGTGCCGACCACCATCTACTGTAGGTAATACATTCACTATGGATAAGTACCTCATACAACCCCACTTCAAAATACCCAAACTATCCCTTTAAGTTCAGAGTATAACCACAGCCTATTTAGGTACCAGTGTCACACTTTACATATTGGACAATACAAAGCTGAATGTCTCAAGAGTGTAATATGTCTGATGAATGGCATCTGAATCAAGCTGTGACAGCTGCTAAAGAAAAACGAATGTGCATTTTAACTGGTTTCCTCACACATCTTGAGATTTGTCACCCCAGATTTTCTTCCCACCTTGATTTAAAACTAAAAGTTTGTCCTCAAAGCCAGATAGGTATACATAAGAAACAAAGCTTTAATCAAGTTTTTCTTTCTTGCATTTTATCCAAAGGAAGTGGCATAAAGGGGACAGCAAAGCTGCCACCCTTGCTGTGTGATTATGTAAATCCGAACTTATGCATATTTCAAGGAAAGTTTAGCCTGTGAGGTGAATTGTTTTTTGCTGTAGTGGCTCAGAGGATGTGAGCTCGCCATGTTCACATAGATTACCAAATGTAAGGATTCCCCTATTTGACTACACTGAGTTATTCCATCTCTCAGAGCGGGTGTGGGGAAGGGATTGTGATGGGATGGAGTTGAATCATATAGTGTTTTTGCAACATTTGGGATTTTCTTCTGGCATCAAAGCATTTAGGGGATAGACAAGATAATGAAAACACCTCATAAAAAGATACTCCAATGCACCATAAGACAACTATCGAAGAGCCACAAAGTCAAGTCAACAAAACATTTTTACCCAATGGTGGCGCTAGATGAAAAGTCAGAGAATCACCAAAGTCATTAGGATTTATCCTCTTGGCATTATGAATGGCTGTACCAAATTTCATACCAATCCATCCAATAGTTGTTGAGATATTTCAGTCTGGACCAAAGTGGTGGACTGACAGACATAAGCTGGCGTTGCTAAAAATGACAAATGGAGAGAAACTCAAGTTGAAACTAATTGGGGGTTTACAGTTTCTGCTAATTGGAATTCATTTTATTGTGGCCCACCTTTTATAGCAGTGATTTTAAAATCCTTTTTTATGAGGTGTTCGTGTAGGTTTGTCAAGCCCCTGCAGGTGCCCAGTTTATTTTATTTTAAAACATACACTTAGCAGGTAGAAAACACAGCCATCTGGACTCAGTTAGGGGAGGTAGTTTCCTGCTCCTCTAATGTGCAGTCATTTGTCGAGTGTTCTGTCCCACTGAGTCCTCTTCACACACCACACCACAAGTGACCCTCCATTTTCATCTAACCCCTGCCAAGGTAATGTCAAGGAGGATTTAATTCTTTGCTCTTTCTGGCCCTGTAAGCCAATAGACTCTGAAGAGAACTTGCAGTGCAATTCTTTTTTTCTCCTTTTGCTCAATCTGCAATGACAAAAGTTGAAATAATGCTTCCTGTGAAAGTGTTGGCATGGATAATGTAATATCCTCCATCTGATTCTCTGCTTATGACAACTCATTACTCGCTGCGCTCTAAACGTGATGGAATGCTGCCCTTTCACTATTATTGTCCTGGTGAATTTAATAATGCTGCATAAATCTCGGTAATGGATTTGTTTGTTTTTTTTATGTCTTTTACCAGCTCTACACAGGAGGTTGGGGGTGGGGGATGATCAGGCCATTTTACTGGCCCCTGTTAATTACCCAGGGGTTATTTTAATCCGTCATGAACTCCTCAATGGGCTGTATGAAGGCCTGCTGGTACCTTAATCAGCTAAGTGATGTTGTGGCAGAGGTATACCTTTCACCATTTAATCCCTTCACAATGTAAGACTCACTACTCAGCATCCCTGCAGGGTTAACCTGTAGTTGGGTGCACACTGGTGGTCCAGTTAGTGGTAAAGAAAAGATTAAATTCCTGTTGAGAAGAGAAACTATTAGAAAGGCAGAGTATTACTCATTTCAGCCATTCCAAAGCAATACCCTCAGCCACAGGATTTGGTTAACATGCGACTTGCGATTTTTAGGTTGTAGAGCACTCGGTTTTAAAGCTAGAGTGAAGATACTGGTATCATATGAAACTAGAAAAACCTAAACATGTCACAATTTGAGCTAAATTAAGCTAAATGTTGGCGAGGAAAATCTGACATGGCCATTTTCAAAGGGGTCCCTTGACCTCTGACCTCAAGATACAGTATGTGTATATGTATGTTTTAATCTAAACTTGATTAATTACTATGTGGTGCTTCCTATGACAACGTAATCTCTCACTGGTGATACTTTGTTGCACAACAGCTTGTCTATACTTTTGTGAATCCAGTTTCTCGTTAACAGTAGTCTTGGTCTAGTTGTTATTGGTTGTAGCTCAGAGGTAGAGCGGGTCGCCCACCAATTGGAAGGTCGACGGTTTAATCCCCGGCTCCTCCAGTCCACATGTCGAAGTGTCCTTGGGTATTGATGCTTAACCCAAAATTGATCCTGAAGGCTGTGCCATCGGTGTGTGAATGAGTATTTGGATTAGATCCTGATGGGCAGGTTGGCACCTTGCATGGCAGCCTCTGCCACCAGTCTATGAATGTGTGTGTGAATAGGTGAATGCTGACATGTAGTGTAAAACACTTTGAGTGGTCGGAAACAGGTCAACATATCATCGTATTCTAATTTGTAATCACTATCATTGAATTTCTCGTTCAATACTATTTTCACAGTTTCAGAATTGCTGCAAGGCAAAACCTCAAAGGCAATCCGCTGTCATCAACCTTTATTGGAAATGTGTTTAACTCGCTGGATAGCTGTGCACCTACATGCATAGTGAGTGAGGGCAGAAGACTATTGCAAGATTTTTTAAATTAATTTTAATTAATTATGTTAAATAACATCCAGTTTAATATTGATTCAAATGAAGACATTTGGAACATGACAAGTCAATTAACAGGTACTACCTCATCTGATTGGGCTCTGTGGGTATGTCAAACATAAAAGGTTGGGAAGCACTGTAATAATCAATACATACAAATAATGGATGAAGTGCCCACCATTCAAAAATGATACACATACACACACTGAGCCATTCCCCTTTGGCATTGCTTTTGCATTGTAAATCTTATAAAATCTGCAGTGGAAAAGATTTTGCTTGGATTCTGGAGCGGGTGACTAAACGCCGAGACACATGAACACACACACACACACACACACACACACACAATGTAAATGGATGTCTTGGCTCCTGATGACCTATCTTGAATTTGTGCCATCCTGCTTGGTTTGAACTTCTGATAACACAGTGAGAGATGCCCACGTCTTTGCTGCTTGTGTGAACTGTTCATGCATTTGTTGTGAAACAATGCAACGAAGAATGTGTGGTTAACAGTATATCACAGGGCTTGGAAGTGTTGGTATTGTAATTGTGCAAAGTGTTGTGTTTTAGTGTTTTATGGATATTATTGCAGTGCTGTATGTTGAGTGCTGTGATTGGTTAATTCCCTGCTGACTGCTTACCAGTGGTGGATGAAGTACCTGAAAGCCACACTCGAGTAAAAGTACAGATATCTAACCAGAAAATGACTTTAGTAAAAGTTAAAGTCACCTATTAGAATGTAACTTGAGTAAAAGTCAATGCTGTTAATAAAAAGGCAAGCAAGTCAGAATTTTGAGATTTTTAAAGTTTATTCACCACCTTAAAATGGAAGCTACATTACACTTGAAGAAAAACTCACAACTTAAAGGATGTGAAGAGCAAAACCCAGTTATTCCTTCCTTCCTAGCATGATCTGACATGCAGTCCTGCCTGGACTTTAGCGTAAATCAAAACTTAACTACGGCGTTGAAAGCACTTTGTGTGCATTTGCCCAACACGTGAATGATGTAACTTGCAAGCCAGGACCACTGATTTGCCAAACCTGCTTGCTTGCAACAGTAAAGAGTAGGGCTGTCAAAGTTATCGCGATAACGCGTTAGCGCAAATCTGTGTTAACGGCACAAATTTCTTTAACGCATTAACGCAACTTGCGTTTTTTAGGTTGTAGCGGGCTCAGTTTAAAAGTTAGAGTGAAGATACTGGTATCATATGAAACTAAAAAACCAAGGGAGCTATTGGTACCATGAGGGATTCTTGTGACAGGTCGAGTCGTAGTAGCTTGCATCAAGATATGTGAATGAAAATGGGTTCTATGGGTACCCACGAGTCTCCCCTTTACACACATGCCCACTTTATGATAATCACATGCAGTCTGGAACAAGTCATAGTCAAGTCAGTACACTGACAGCTGTTGTTGCCTGTTGGGCTTGAGTTTGCCATGTTATGATTTGAGCATATTTTTTATACTAAATGCAGTACCTGTGAGGGTTTCTGGACAATATTTGTCCTTGTTCCCATCCCACTCCAATGTTGATAGGAGTATTAAAGATAAAAATGTGCGATTCATTTGCGATTAGATATTTTAATGGATTGACAGCACTAATAAAAACTCAAGTACAGATACTCCCAAGAAATACTTCACTACTGTAACAAAGTATTATTAGCCTACTCTGTTACATTACACCACTGCTGCTTGCTGTACACTACAGTTATACTCATTCTTTGCTCTGTCTGCTTCCTTACAACTCATTTAATCTCCTGGAAGAGATTTCCGAGGCAAAATCCTGCTTCTTTTGTTACACGGGTGATTTTTTTTTTTGTCACACTGCACCTGTTATGTAACTGCCAGTGCAGTTCTATGGATTATACAGACCTCTACTTGTCCCTGTATGCCTGTGCCATTCACACCGTACAGTGTGGATGACACAGGGGAGGCCCTATGGGACCTGTAGTCCACTGTGGGCTGACAGACACACTAAAGAATATGTATTCCTCCAGCTTTTCTTTTTAGTCAGCGATGTCTGGCAGCTGCTGCAGAGAGAGAGCCAAATGCAGAAAGGGAGAGACAGAGGGAGGTCAAGGCTGTTAAATGCTGGATCTGCTTAATATAGGCCTACAGGTTTTGTCCTCAGTGCTGCACCAGAACAGCCGGTCAGTATTCCTCTCCTGCAGTGGGATATCTCTGTGTCACATACAGTAGTCTGGACATCTGTAGCAGATGTCTCATTTGGCAGATCTCAGACTACCCTTGAAAGGAGCACATAGATATTTAGTATCCAATTTAAAAAAAAAAAAAAACAACAAAAAAAATGAAAACTTTTGAAAGTGATTTTGGCTTTTAAGTCAGAAGGCTCGTGCCGCTGATTAACTGGCTCGGTCCGCTGATTAACTGGCTTGGTCCGCTGATTAACTTCAAGAAAAACGTCAATTGACTTAAATGCCACGTCAGATCTGCATTCAAAGGAATCATTGGTGGCGTGCTAAATGTCACCATGAGCAGCGACTTTAGTAATCCTTTAATTTGAGTAAATGGGGCCAGGGCTGTTGTGAAGCACACAGATTTTACAGAAGTTTTTAGTCCCACAAATATATAAATAAATAAAGAGCGTGAGAGCAATGCACTGCTTTGCTCGCTGTAATATTTCTGATGATGAATTATCCTTTGGGGGCGCAAGGGGCTATATTTTTGCTGGGGTTCTGGTGTAGCCGGCGGATATCCGGGCCAAGACGTCCTTTTCCGTGCGGTGCTCATTGTTTACAGTCTGATTATCAACTTGAGATGAGAGACGACGTGTACGACTGGATTATTTCACAAGTAGCCAGTTTACTAGCTAATTTTAAACCGATAAAAAGCTAAATCATCATCACATGATAGCAGACGGGCTCCCAGTTTGCATTTTGGCCAATGTGTTCAGCCTCTTTTGCTCTCCACACAGACTGTTTACCTGCATTCAACCAAAGCCTGCTCGATTGGTCAATAATACTTAGTAGTACTATAAAACGGAAACCAGAATGCCTACGATACCAAAATCCTGTCCCATTGCCTACAGATATTTGCATATGAATGCGGAATCTGTGTATAGAGATTATGGTATTGCAGTGATTTGGGCTTTTGAGTCAGAAGGCTTGGTCTGCTGATTACAGTAGGCAGTATTTTTTTGGCTTCATTGGGCAAAAATTTCATAATAATCCTTCAGCATATTGTAATTCAAGTGTTCTGAGAGAAGACTTCTGCACCTCCTCATGGCTCTGTTTTCACGCTTTAAAAAAATCTAGCCTGTGACAGCAGACTTTGGCCAATCACAGGTCATTTCAGAGAGAGAGCGTTCCTATTGGCTGTGCTCCGGCTGGTGGGTGGTGCTTGGTATTTCCTGAACTGATCTCAACATGGCTGCCGGGTCACAAACGTTCTCATTTTACAGCTAAACAGTACACTACAAGATGTTTCTGAAAACATTTGAGGTTTGAAATAGGCATTACAGTTACAGAGTATTGATTCATATTTGATCAGCGCTGCCTAGTTTAACCGTTTGATCGGAGTTCACGAGTGATTGACTGCCTCATAGACGACAAATAGACGGCGGACTCCAGATCAGCTCTGTCTGATTGTTTTCCTCCGGTCTGTGAAATCTTGAAGATGCTATTAGGAGCACCGGAAGACACCGGAGGACACAGAGACAACTGATTTTTTTCAGATTACTTGCCTCATGCACTACTGTCAGGATATAGTGATCGTTTTATAAAAATAACTTTTTTTTAATCATATTTGCTCCATTTCTACCCACTGCAGCTTTAACTGACTCGGTTCGCTGATTATTTTCAAGAAAAACATCAATTCACTTCAAAGCCACGTCAGATCTGTATGCAAAGAAATCATCGGCGGCGTACTAAATGTCGCCATGAGCAGCGACTTTAGTAATCTTTTAATTTGGGTAAATCGGCCCAGCGCCGTTGTGAAGCACACAGATTTTACAGAAGTTTTTACAACAGTCCCACAAATATATAAATAAATATATAAGTAAATAAAGAGAGTGAGAGCAATGCACTGCTTTGCTCGCTGTAATATTTCAACAGATTTCTTGCAGGTTTTTCAGGAAGTGGGGAAGTTGGCGTGTGATGTAAACAGAATTACTGTATTGAGCTAATTAGAGAGAGTGGCAGTCACGTTGGGCCTTTTGTGCGTTTGTGTATTCATCACACTCCCCACGCTGCCTCGCTGGCAGACAGCTGAGGGCTGATTTCAAAGTATTCTCATCGCTTTTCACACTGGCACGTTTGATTGAGGATGTTCCGGCAGGAGGAGGTGGGGGGGTCATTGTGCGTATGGCTGACTAATGGCTTCTGGGTGGTGTGATGGCTGTCTGTCTCTGAAGGACAAATGCAAGAAAAACACATTTGAAAAGAAGCAGATACATTTTGAATACAAATCGTGATTGATGTTTGACTGTTTGTTCCTCCCGCGGTGCACACAGGAATCCTAAATTTGGCATCAGGGAATATTATTTGGGTCATTTAGCACTGTCAGACGATGACATCAAACTAGCAGGCAACCGAATCCATCCTGGCCTGTTCCTATAATTGTTGTTTGAAAGACATTTAGCACCTGTATTGATCTTCCGATATGACGGCGGCATCTGATGTATGACGGATGGCGGAAAAACGGCGAGAAATATATCAGACCACCTGCATACACGCCACACATAACTCAACGCGCTGCCGGTTGTACATACACATGGATACACACAACATATGCCTTCCCATTCACGGGTCTCGCAGCCCCATGTCTTATTCATGTTCCTGTCTTCTCTGGTGTGACAGATTTATAACGAGCTGTAGAGAACACTGTGACAGATGTTAGTGCTTTGCCACGACCCCAAACAGCCCCCAACCACCGCTGGGGATTGGCCATCAATACTACTCTACCTGTTAGAGCGAGCGAGACTGAGTGAGACCGAGACACGGGGAGAGAGAGGTGGCCCAAAGGAGACGTCCTGTCCAATCAGATGGATGCTGATGAGGCCCCCAGCCTCCGTCCGTTGTAATACATCGCAGTCCCACGTTACTCGCATAATTTCTCTTTGCACACTGTTATGCTTCGACTTTATGGAGCTGCTGAGATGACAGTGACTGGGAGGGCGGCGGAGTGGATGTATGAATGGTGGGAGGGGATTTGCTTGTTTGTGCAATCGTGGTATGAATATATGCCTTTATGTGTGATGCTTTTGAGGTGGTTGTACTTTATAGACACAGGTTTGTGGATGGTTTTTTGAAAAAATGGTGGTGGTTCGGAGAGAGGTAGCGTGTCACACTTCTGACGCTGACTAGCTCAAAGGGAAGTGTGTATAATTTACTACCCACCACCTGCACCATTGGCAGCGAGAAGACTTCATTCCAGGAAGGAAGACAAGGAGCAGAAAATCAGCCCCCAAGTAAATCCTATTAGAGGCTAAACAGGAGTCAGCCAAAGGAATGCTGCGCGGCTATCTTTGAATTCACACTCTTCTTCAGACAGACGGAGGAGGAAGATGCGGGGGGGGTGGGTTGAGTCTTAGTGAGGGTAAAGGGGTGAAGCAGAGTGAACTGGCGAGCACATGGGAGAAAGCGGGGATGATGGAGATGGCAGAAGGCAGAGGGGGAAGATAATGCAGGAGCCGAGGCTGTGAAATTCCGGGCCGTATGGAAGACAAGTGGGGCGAAGTCATTCGAAACTGCGGACTCGGCTCACTAGCCTCATTGATGAAGAGATGCCAACATGTATTTGGGAGCCATTGTTTGCATTACTGCCCACAGACACGGGTGCCGAGTGGGACCATCTGTCACAAGAATCCCTCCTCAGTCTTCCTCGCTGAGCCTCTGACTCTCTGTCTCTCTCACTCTCTCTCTCACTGCCATGGGTCCTCTACCATGCCCAGGCAACATGGATTTTATCCAAAGATGAGGCTAAGCTAGTGTGTAAGCCCTCCCTGAGTGAAATCAAAACCCAGCTTAAACCTCATGAGTGAAAGCCTAAAAGAGTGTAGAGGGTGAAACATTCATGCATCACTGGAAACTGGGTCAAATATGCATCCTAAGATAGACTTCAAACACTTTGGCTAATGAGTAAGTCTTTTACTGTATTCTACAGTGGAAATGAACTAGGGATGCTAATTTTGAATTTATTTTCCTAACCAATAGCCAACAGTCGTTAACCGATTATTAAACCTGAAGTAGGCAGTATGTTTTTGGCATCATTGAGCAAAGATTCCATAATAACCTTTCGGCATATTGTAATTCAAGTGTTCTGAGAGAAAACTAGACTTCCGCACCTCCTCATGGCTCTGTTTTCAGGCTTTAAGAAATCTAGCCCATGACGAAAGACTTTGGCCAATCACGGGTCATTTCAGAGAGAGAGCATTCCTATTGGCTGTTCATTCAACGGAGGCAGCTGTCAATCACTCGCGAACTCCGATCAAACAGTCAAACTAGGCAGCGCTGATCAAATATAAATCAATATTCTGTGACTGTAATGCTTATTTCTCTCCTCAAATGTTTTCAGAAACATCTTGTAGTGTACCGTTTAGCTGTAAATGAGAAAGTTTGCTCCGGTTGGTGGGCGGTGCTTGGTATTTCCTCAACTGATCTCAACGTGGCTGCTGGGTCACAAACTTTCTCATTTTACTGCTAACAAGATGATTCTGAAAACATTGTATGCTAGAAATAGGCATTAGAGTAACAGAATATGGATTCATATTTGATCAGCGCTGCCTAGTTTGACTGTTTGATCGGGGTTTGCGAGTGATTGACAGCTGCTCTGATTGGATGTTTTCCTCCAGTCTGTGAAATTGTGCAGATGCCATTAGGAGCACCGGAGGACACAGAGGCACGTGATTTTTTTCAGACGACTTGTCTCATGCACTATTGTCAGGATTAAGTGACAGTTTTATAAAAATAACTTTTTTTAATCATATTTGCTCCAATTCTACCCACTGCTGTTTTAACCATTAACTGACAAGATTAGTGCGTTTCATTCAGCGGTGCTGTGGTCATAGTGCCTAACAAGTCATCCAGCTGCAACGATAAGCCGATGCACAAACCGGTTAAATCCATAATTTGTCGTCAGCTGCAGTGTGTGCGAAAAACAGACGACTGAGTCCCCAGTTCACCCGTACGGGAGAGTTAGCAGCCACGATGCTGTGTGCATTGTCTTGGAGACATGTAGCCACTTTCCCAGTAAAAGTCTCCACCCATCAGTTAGTTTAGCTTCAAGGTTGTCAGCTGTGTGCCTGCCTGGCGTAACGTTAGCGAGTATACGACAGACCGCGTGTGTATGTGCTGCGTTCACAGCTATAACGTTACTGATAACTTCATGCTCACCGTCGTCACACGGCAAGCCGTTTTAACATCTATTAGCTAAGCTTGACTATACAGAATTAACATTAGAGATATCAACAACGGCATTTTGACCAGTCATAATTACATTGTGTCTAGTTCGAATTTTTATTCAGGACATCTATGACGTCATTCTGACTAGTCAAAACGACAGTTAGAGATATCTGTAATTCAGTTTTGACTAGTCAAAGATATCTGCAGTGATTTCACTGAAAATGACACTTGACTCATCACACATCCAATAAATGACAATTGCAGATATCTGAAATGTCATTATGACTAGTCACAATTGTTGTGCATGAGCTGTTGTTGATAAGGTAGTTAGAAAATGCCATGAAATAGAAAGAGCTTATCAAGGACTTGATTGAAAAAGATAAACGAGAGCTTTGTTCACTCTGGAATTGTGGTAGAAGTCTACAGCGTATTGTAGATTAATTGTCTCCAGACACACTTCATAAACCCATACGGCTGCAGTGCAGTGCCATAGTATGTTTGAATAGCTTCTGCCTCCTACTTGCCGACGTAATTACAGAGATCTGCCACGTCAATTCGCCTAGTCAAAACTCTAATTCTAGATATCTGTTATTACATTTTGACCAGGCAGAATGAAAGTTAAAGATATTTCCAAATAAGATATGATTAAAATCTATTTCAAGATATTCACAACTTTATAGTAGATCTAGAATTACATTATGACTATTCCTAACTCCAGTTTTAGATATCTACATCTACAACGTCATTCTGACTAGGTCAAATCAAATTTTAGATATCTAAAAAGGACAATATAGAGATATTGAATTGAGTGGGAATTAAAGATATCTTGAACTGGAATTCTGATTAGTCAGAATTAAATTGTAGATATCTGAAACTGAAATTACAACTAGTCATAATTCAGTTGCAGATGTCCGTAATTAACATTGCTGATATCTGCAACTGAATTGTAGATATCTGTAATGAGAGACCCCATACACATGAATGGCAAAAGTAGTTTGAATCATTGTCAAAATGTAATTACAGATGTCTAAAAATTTGAGTTTTGCCTAGTCAAAATAGAATTACTGATATCTTGAATTAAAGTTTTGTTCGGGCAAAATGACGTTGCAGATATCTGTAATGAATATCCAGTCTAGCTATTAAATGTTAAAATAGCTTGCCATAGTCTGTCAGCCCGGCATGAAGTTAGCGATTGTCTGACAGACCGCGTGTGTGTGCTGCGTTTTCAGCTGTAGCTTTGCAGGTGTCTTCATGACTCATTTCAGAACTCATAATGATGAGCTGATTTATTCTTTGAGTCACTTGTTTCTGTGCTTATTCATCTACTGTTTTCCCTTTTACGGTAACAGCACTTGATCCAACACATCGCAGCTGTCACTCTATTTCACACGGGGATGTTTAATATTCTGTAAACAGAGAAATGCACTTCTTCAGTTTATTGCGATGACGGTGGAAACAAGAACACACCAGAGCACTGGAGATCATCTGTCGTACTCGCAGATTGTCTCAGCTGAAGATAAAGAGATAAGTCTCGGATAAATAATTCATTTGTTATTGTTTTGAAAATGAGCCGAGTACATATTTCAGTATTACAGCAAGTAGGCCACGATTTGTCATGTTATCCAATCCATCGCACTACCACAACAAGACAACTCATCCCGGGAGCACTCATGGGATGTGTAGGCCTAATTTCTGTTGTGCTAACTCGTTACAAGTTTGTGAGTTCTCTATAGGCCGTGTCAAAGCGAGGTCATTGTTGTTTTAATCATCAATACAACAAGCTTATGAAATCCCACACCACAGAGTTCATTGAATCCCTCTTTTTCCGTTAATTACCTCAATGTAAAGAGGATTTGATGGCTTCATTCAGCAGAAACACCCAACAGCAGGCTAACATGACCAACTCATCATAGCCAAAACCAGGAATAAGAACAGCTGTTTATTCATAAAGCAAGGGGCCAAAATGTTAGTGTCCTTCCAACTGATGACAAGCATCTTTCTCTAGAGGAGTGGTTTCTAAAGCCATGGCAACCCTTCATAAAGATTTTTGCACAGATGTATGCTTAACTTTGAAGGGATAGTTCTGGTGTTTTGAAGTGGGGTTGTATGAGGTATTTACCCATGGTCAGTGTATTACCTACAGTAGGTGACGGTCAGCACGCCCCCAGTTTGGGGAAGCAGACAGGAGTTACCTCATGGAAGTAAAGCAATGTACTGCTGTCCCTTTAAGTTGAGAATTATACCATGAACATGTGAATATTGCAAGTTACTATGGCCCATTGTGATGGCCACCCCTGCTGTCAGGTGAAGCCACAAAGGCATTCCACAGTGCATTAGCATTTCAGCAGAGTTAGGAGCACAACCAAGACTCTTATTTTCTGTCATTTTATGGCCATGTAACAGGTAACAGGTAACATTAACCGTGATTATCATCAGTTAAACGTGTGCTAAACTTCACGGTAATCAATCCAATATTTGTTGAGACATTTCACTAAAAAACACAAATGTGAACGTCATGGTGGTGCAAGAGGGAATGTCAGGGAATGCCAGAGGAATGCTTCATCTGCAAATCATGTATGTCTGTCCAAAATGTTGTGCCAATCCTTCAAGTAGATGTTGAAATATTTCACAGGATAAGTGAAGTGGTAGACTGACGGATCAACATTCCCATCCTACTAAAAATATATAGATAGCAAACAAATCAAAGTTAGAAAGCTATATACAATGTGTCACCCTCACACCCAAACAAACACAAGACTTTTAACAAAGTGACCTGTGTTCGTGCCCCTATGTAAAAGCAAAGTGGACTTATTTTGTCATGTGGCTCGTCTGTATCGTCAGTCCTGTGAGTCACGAGTCAGTGAAATTAATGTCAACCCCGACCGTTTCCTAACCCTACCCTACCTAAATGGTTGTGTTGCCTAAACCTAACTTCCTGTGAAAACAGGAGTTTATTTTGAAAGGACACTATGCTTGTAACGAGCGTATATTGACACGCCGTCCCTGGTCAATCCAAAAGTAAAGCAAGAGGGGTTCCCCATGCGTCGGTCTCCGAGGCCGATGGGCGCTGACCAAGCGGCGGTATTTGACGAGTTGGGAGAGAGAATGTGTTGCTCCACAGGGACAGTTTACCTGCATTCACCCAAAGCTGCTGGAAACAAATTGTACAATACTACTGGAATTACAAACAGATACCAGAACGCTTCCGATGCCAAAATCTTGTTCCGTTGCCTACAGATGCTGCATATGAATGCAGAATCTGTTTATAGAGATTATGGTATTGCAGCAGTGCTGCGTCCTCTGTGTATGTATCCTGTTGTACCAGCTGTCTTTAGCATTACTGCTAGCTTATCTGCTGTGTACACAGGTCTAATGCCTTCACATTTAGAGAGTAAACTGTGTTTGTCCGTCAGTTTTTGGGGGATTGAACCAGATTTTTGAACGGTTGTTTGTGTGCTTTGGGGAAATAGTGCTCACACCCGCAAAGGGCCCAGTATATGAAATTTGTTTTGTTGTTTTTTCAAAGTTTGAACCATAGCCCATCATAGAAGAAGAGGTTTTAAGCAGGCACAAAGGCTTCTGACTGGGCCATTGACTTTTTTTTTTTCTCAGCTGGATGAATGTTTTACATGTTATCGAGGATCACTCTACTCAGAGAAAGAGATGACGAAGAGAACGGCGCTAATGTACTGTTTGCCTCTTCGAGCCTTTTCAAACTGGAGGCAATGTGAACAACTCATTATGTCACTTGAACGAGACAGCAGGTTCATCATCTCGCATTATCATGTCACCCTGAGACACGCAGTTGTTTTGTTTGCCTCAGACAACATGTTTCCAGAGCATTTTTCTGCAACGCTTTGCTGCTGTCACTTCAATCACTTCAATCACTTAAAGGAATGGGAAGCACATTAGGTCTGTGTAAATAAATACAGTGTACATGTCATAGGGTTTATGTAAGTGTGTATGTAAGTGATCGTGTGTTTGAGCGTCTTTAACCTGCCATGCAGGTTCGGTACATCTTCGTATGCCTTGCCTTGAATGTTGACCGACTTGTGTGTTATTGTGTGGCTCAAAATCTGCAACACCACTGCTGTGAACCAGGATCTGGTCCAGGCCGTCAGGCTTCCAGCTACAACAAACATACCTCCTAAAGTCTAGAAGTCCAGATAGACGTACACAGAGTACTATATTAACTATTTACCATATATATATTAAGGCTGACAAAGTTAGCATGATAATAATGCGTTAACGCAAATTCGTTTTAACGCCACTAATTTCTTCAATGCATTAACACAATCAATCTTCCGGAGGTTGTCCTGGGCTCAGTTTTAAGCTAGAGGAGGTTAAATAACGCTCAAAACTTGCGCACATTTTTGGTGAGGAAAAACTGGCATGGCCATTTTCAAAGGGGTCCCTTGACCTCTGTTCTCAAGATATGTGAATGAAAATGGGTTCTATGGGTAACCACGAGTCTCCCCTTTACAGACATATGCCCACTTTATGATAAGCACACTGACACACTGACAGCTGTTGTTGTCTGTTGGGCTTGAGTTTGCCATGTTATGATTTGAGCATATTTTTTATGCTAATGCAGTACCTGTGAGGGTTTCTGGACAATAATTGTTATTGTTTTGTGTTGGTAATTGATTTCCAATAATAAATATATTCATACATTTGCATGAAGCAATCATGCTTACTCACTCCCATGTTGTAGTATTAAATACTTGACAAATCTCTTTTCAAGGTACATTTTGAACAGATACAAAATGTGCGATTAATCGTGATTAACGATGGACAAACATGTAAGTCTTGAGTTTAGCCTTGAAAGTATTTACAGACGGGGAACACTTAATTGAAACAGCAGATTAGACTGTTGTCAGGCTATTAAATAGTCGTTAACAGTCGCTATAAGCACCATATATGTGGGTCAATAGGGGCCTACTACGCCCATTAGTATGTTTTATTGATTATTGATTCACATGGTAGATCACCAAAAGAAGATATAAGAAGATGACGGCGACCTCTAGCAACCATAGTAATTATGACAGGAGCAAAATCGTTAATCGGGCGCCGTAGTATAGACAGTGTGAAACTCCATAAAGGGCGGAGGTCAGGGATGATGGATGGTACACAAAACACAGGGTTTTCACCCAGGAGACTGGGGTTTACATTCCTGTGTGAAACCAACAACGCATAGTTGTCTTTGTGTTCACAAGTCTTAAGTTTTGCTTTTGAAATGTAATTATTTTAAGCCAAAACAAAATGTTTTTTCCTAAACTTAACTAAGTGGTTTTGTTGCCTGAACCTAAAGAAGCCTGTTTGTTTGGTTTGCTTTTAAGTTTCAATTTCACTTTTACAACATAGTAGGCGTAGTAGGCCCCTAATGACCAACATATATGGTGCTTATAGCAACTGATAACGCCTATTTAATGGCCTGATAACAGTCGAATCGGGTGCTTGAAATTGGTAAACTCTTCCAAATCTTTGGGGCAGCTACTGCGAATGCACGATCACACTTACCCCTTAGCCTTCTCTGATCTGAGAGATCTGGGGTTGGAAAAGGGACAGAGGAGTTCAGAGATGTACTGGGGGTGCCAGGCCGTGTAATGCTTTAAAAACAAATAATATAACCTTAAACTCAGTGCTAAATTTGACTGGTAGCCAACGCAGGGATGCCAATACAGGTGTGAAGCTGTCTCTCTTCCTAGTACCAGTTAGCAGTCTAGCAGCAGCATTCTGCACCAGCTGCAGGCGAGACAAGGATGACCGGCTAATTCACAAATAAAGAGCATTGCAGTAATCCAGTTGAGAGGACCTTAAGGCATTGGTGACTACCTTCAGATCATTAAATGAGAGAAATCGTTTGAGTTTAGTGATACTTCCTAGTTGAAAAGAGCAACCTTTCACAACAGAGTTAATTTGCTTGTCAAATTTTAAGGCTGGATCGAAGATGACACCGGGATATCTGGCATGGACATGAAGGTTAGGCGCCAGAGGCCCTAAGTGATGATTAGCTACACCCCCGATGGAGTTGGTGGGGCCAAATAAGACCACTTCGGACTTACTGTCATTTAATTGAAGACAGTTTTTTTCCATCCAATATGTTCCATCCTGGAGGCACTCAAGGAGGGACCTAACGGTGTTGTTATTATTATCACCAGGGTCTAGTGGGTAGTCTAGTGGGAGGTATTGCTGAGTGTCAATTTGTATTTGTTCAGCTATTGTCGTCATGCGCCACTTTGATTGGCACAGCGGTTTCAGAGCGATTAGACCAGCGATGTGACCAGCTGAGAGTGTATTTATCATAGACTGTATATAAGAAGTGAACATAGTCACTGAGACATCACTCATTGGTTTGTGAACTGCTGTTTCGAAGCCTCAAGTTCGGCATTTTGGCCGTCACCATCTTGGTTTTTGGCTTTCGCTATCTTGTTTTTTTGCAACCAGAAGTTACAATATTCTGCAAATTGACCCTCACGACCCAGTGTTTGGGAATAACTGCTCCAGATAACTGCATACATTTAAGATATTATAAATTTATGAGCTCAGCATGGGAAGTGCACATGACAAGTGGCTTTAAATATTTTAAGCATATGCCTAGACTCCCACATAAGGGAATTGCATAATGTGTTTTCTCATCCATTATATGACTTCCATGTAAATATTGTACAGAGTGTCCTGATTCTCTTGAAAAACAGCAATACACCAACAAGCATCAAGCCTCAGGATCATCTTCTGTTTTTCAATGAGAAGTAAAAACCCTGCAGGTGTGGTCTCTGACGCAATGAGGATTTAGCTTCATTTGATCTAAACAACGTCAAAATTGGCCTTTAAACGACCAGATGTTAGCACATCTTCATTTCAAAGAGTCATTGCAATTATTTGCATAGAGTCAGTTTACAGATAGAAAAGGAGCACAAGAACATTTTCAGACTGGAAAAAGCAACACCCACCTACTATCTTCCAAACAATGATGTGGTTGGCCCTTAGGTATGTGGTGCACTTAGTAACAGGGTGTCTAAGACTTCATCCAGGTAGAAATTGGACAATGGTACACACACACACTCACTCGCACAGCAGAACAACCAACCCACCCTCAGGCTAAAATAAGATTGGCTCCAGTGATTTTCAGCCACTTAGAGCCTTAGTTTTCAGTGCCTTCACTACTGGCACAGCAGCAAACACTGTGTCCTGGGCAACAACAGGAGAAAAAAAGAAATTAATGAAATGCTTAGAAGAGCTACATTTTCATGAGGTCAAACACAGGGAATACGACAAAAACTTTCAGTATATGTAAAGGCTTATCTTTCCCGCACAACAACAGTATCACAATCAGAAAAAAAAGATGCCCTGAAGGCAGTGTGAAAATATATAGAAGAGATGAGTAGGAAGAGAAGACAAGCAGATCGCCTGGAGGGGAGAAGGAGAGGAACAGTGGTGGAGGAGGAGGTGGTGGCAGCGTTTCAGATCATATCTCTATCTTTTCCCTTTTCTCTTTAGACAGCAGGAGGATGTCTATCAAGGCCATGTCATGATTTTTGGCAGCGTCAGCTTCCTCCTAGCAACGCCCTGGCAGGCTGTGCAACCAGGAAGAGAGGCTATAGGAAAATGAGGCATCTCCCCATTGAATAGTTGTCCCTCACTGACTCACCGCATGCCCACTCGCTGCCATGACAAAGCCTCCTTTTAACGGCACAAAAATGGAAACTCTTGGACACAGTCGCATTCATTCCGGCACAAACTGTGTGTGTGTGCTTTTGTCACGGGGCTTGTATGTGTTTGGTGAGAGTTCACTGTGTGTGAGAATGCACAACAACACTAGCTTATTTGTCATTCCTGCATTGGCGTGCATGTTAATGAATTGCAATTCTTCAAAGCCCTCATCACAAGATGTCAAGATAGCACTACGCTGTATGGCCATGATGCGTGATCTTAATAAACCATGTGTTTTATATCAGATTGCACTTGGACTGAGCAATCTAACGCCTTGATCCAACGCATCGGTTGATATGGCAACAGGTCCTTATTGGAGAGAACACATTTTCCCCGTCCCCCTGTTGACGAGGGCTGAGACGTAAGAATCAGGGCTGCCAATCGATTAAAATGTTTAATCAAGTTTATCGCATGATTGTCCATCGTTAATCACGATTAATTGCAAATTAATCTAAACATTTTTTTTATCCGTTCAAAATAAACTTTGAAGGGAGATTTGTCAAGTATTTAATACTTTTATCAACATGGGAGTGAGCAAATATGCTTGCTTTATGTGCATTTATTACTGGAAATCAATTAACAACACAAAACAACGACAAATATTGTCCATAAACCCTCACCGGTACTGCATTTAGCATAAAGAATATGCTCAAATCATAACATGGCAAACTGCAGCCCAACAGGCAACAATATCTGTCAGTGTGCTGACTTGACTATGACTTGCCCCAAACTGCATGTGATTATCATAAAGTGGGCATGTCTGTAAAGGGGAGATTCGTGGGTACCCATAGAACCATTTTCATTCACATATCTTGAGGTCAGAGGTCAAGGGACCCCTTTGAAAATGGCCATGCCGGTTTTTCCTCACCAAAATGTAGTGTAAGTTTGGAGCATTATTTAGCGATCTTCCCACAAGCTAGTGTGACGAAGTTAATACCAATGGATTCCTTAGGTTTTCTAGTTTCATATAATTTCAGTATCTTCGCTGTATCTTTAAATCTACGATACAAGCCCGATACAACCTAAAAATTGCAAGTTGCGTTAATGAGTTATTATCACGTTAACTTTGACAGCCCTAGTATGAATGGAAATGCGTTGCGTTTGCAGGCGGTTGAGGCATTATCATTTAAAACGCAATTATTTTCTCCCTCTTGATAAATGGATAAACGCATGATAAAGTCACTTTAGGGGAATGTTTTGGAGCTTGTCTTTTTTGATTTGCTGACTCTAGGGAATTCATATCCTATCCGTCATAATGACTGCGTACTGAGCAGGGCCCGCTTTTCCTTCAAATTAGCCTAGCTCATTTCACAAATGCTCAATATAATGCGATCCTGTGTGTAACAGAGATGGTATCAGAGATTAGCGAGAGGAATATTCGGCTTCGTTCTGTGTCGTGAGGAAGAAAGGGAGCGAGCAGTAATGACCCTCTCTGCCTCTCTTGGCCCAGAGGAGAGAAAATGCATCAGCCTGAAAGTCAAAGTGGTTGTGGCTGCAGGGATTTCCTTTGCTTTTGTTGGTTCTCCCAGGCTGAGTGGGGATGGAACGGTTGCGGCATGTGTGTTTGTGCGTCGATATTTCAAGGGCTTGCTGCTATTTTTATTTGTCATTAATTTAGTCGAATTTATATCTCTTGAGACCACACATCTGTTTTAGTTTTCCGGTTAGTTAAGTGGACTTAAGCACTTGAGCTAAATTTGTTTTTAATGCTGCTGGTGGTGCTTTCCTGAATTTGGTCTGAACAATATTAATGTGATTTAACCAGGATCAGAGTCGACCTCAACCCCAATAGCCACCAATTCAACACATTATCCATGTTTAATAGTTCCCGGGGCACATTGTGATGGTTAATTGTTTGGCTCTGTTTGCTTTATTTATAAAGAGACGTTGAGACAAAAGCTGCTCTCGCTGGTTTAAAGCTGAGGAAGGCAAGTTGGAACAAATATAATTACAAAAAAAGTTATTTTTATAAAACGGTCACTATATAATAATCTGAAAACAATCATGGGCCTCTGTATCCTCCGGTGCTCCTAATGGCATCTGCAAGATTTCACAGACCGGAAGAAAACAACCAATCGGAGCCGAGTTGGAGCCTTGCCATCTCTGAGCAGCTGTCAATCACTCACAAACTCCGATCAAATGGTCAAACTAGACAACGCTGATCAAATATGAATCAATACTCTGTTACTATTTCTCACTTAAAATGTTTTCAGAATCATCTTGTAGTGTACTGTTTAGCTATAAAATGAGAAAGTTTGTGACCCGGCCGCCATGTTGAGATCAGTTGAGGAAATACCGAACACTGCCCACCAGCCAGAGCAAACTTTCTCAGTTTCTGAAAACATTTGAGGTGAGAAATAGGCATTACAGGAAAGGAATATTGATTCATACAGTATTTGATCAGCACTGCCCAGTTTGACCGTTTGATCAGAGTTCGAGAGTGATTGACAGCTGCCTCCGTTGAATGAACAGCCAATAGGAACGCTCTCTCTCTGAAATGACCTGTGATTGGCCGAAGTCTTTCGTCATGGGCTAGATTTTCTAAAGCCTGAAAACAGAGCCATGAGGAGGTGCAGAAGTCTAGTTTTCTCTCAGAACACTTGAATTACAATATGCTGAAAGGTTATTATGGAATGTTTGCCCAATGATGCCAAAAACATTCTGCCAAAAACATTCTGCCTACTGCCACTTTAAAGACATTTGGAGGGGATTTTTTTCTTTTGAAAATTCCTGCCTGGCATCGAGTCCATTTCTTAAGGGGCTAATAGCAGCTTTTGTTATGAGCCAGATCAGGATTGTGCCGCTGTTGGTGTTCATTAATGTGTTTGCAAATATTAATGCATATGTTTGGCTGTGTGTGTTGCGTGTTTTTTTGCAGAGGCTCAGTGTCATCCCCCCTCAGTGAGGAGCAACTGGTGCACGGCTTTCAGGGTTTTGCCTTAAACGGTGTAAATCTCTGATTACGTGTTCCTCCATCTCCATCGGAGCGTGAGGTCTGAATGAGAAAGGCTCTTGGAATGTGTCATCAATAATCTCAGTAGTCCTGTAATGCCTTTCAATCCTCAATTTTCAGTGCTGTCAGTGCCATTTTAGCTTTTGCTATCCCTTTAAACTAACCCATACCATAGCTTATCTTACCCTTTCTAATCCAACACAACCCATCTCAGCTGCTTTTATTGCCTCATAATGTCACCCCTTTTGCAGTATATCTGACTGTATGTGCCGTATGAATAGAGTTTATCCCACTGCTGTGTTGCTGAAGCGGAAGAGGCTTTAAAAAGTTTGCAGGAGCTGCTCTCAGCAGAAATGGATTACACCTGGCACTGGTTTTGGTTCAATGCTAGCCTTGGAAGAGGGAGAACAAAACCTCAGTTCCAAGTGTTTGTGTATCCTGTGGTATTGTCTGGCCCTGAACAAGCTGGGCACTGTTGATTATTGGTCAGGGCTGGTTGATTATCACTTACCCGTGGACCTCGAATTTAACAAGGATGTTATTAGGTTCCTAAATATAAAGGGACTGCAATAAATGTGGTGCTAGGAGTAGAATATAGCTCAATAAATAATGGAGAATGTGCAAGGTTTGCTTTGGATACCGGCCACAACGATATATAAACTTTAACATTATGGTGCTTTCTGGAGCATATTAATTTCCATTAGAGCAGGGGAATAATTAATTTCAATCATTAATCGAGTTATAGCAGAATCATATCATGACGATACAGATAATGTTGTATGTATGTTCCACAGATTTCTGTTGCATTGGTTAATGATCATAGCAAGCTATCCATATTACTCCCATTAGCCCCATGCTAGCCCCATGCTATTTTATTGATTCTGTTGCTCCCCACTGTGAAGCGAGGAATAGTCTATAAAGCTCGGAGGCTCATCAGTTCTTCCACATGTAATGAGGTTAGCTAGGCCATGTTTTATTAAAGGAGTTTGGAATCAATCTTGTCTACAAAAGCATGCAGGCATAGAACCAGGTCAGTTCTTTTCAGATTTGGTTCCCAAATCATTTATTTGGTTTGATGAATAGACATAAATAGAATACACTTGTCATTGGATTTTTTATCTGTTCAAAATGTACCTTAAAGGGACTGTTTGTAAGAATCAGAAATGCTTGTTAACAGCGACACCTGTGGCCGTTAAGTCAACGAAAGTCAGCGTCGGGTTCTCGCTTGTGCTCGCTCTACATAAACATGAACGAGCATCGCTCAAAACAGTGAGGTGACACATGTCAGCTAAAACCACAATATCACTCTATAGTTCACCTGCTTGGCAGTAATGTTAGCTGACCAGACGAAGGTCTCTCCATGAATCAATGCTGATCCTTGTGTTGGCTTTTCCTGCCTCAGCCTCCCGACCGTGGCCGGAGGGAACAGGGGAGACGTTGCGGAGCACCGTCACTTCACAAGACACGGAAAACCTCCGTTGGTCTGAAGGAGCTGCAGCATTTATTTCTGCACAAACATCCGCTGTACATTCACTAGATATTCTCAGAGCTACTAACTCTCCTGCAGTGTGTAGTGTGCGCGCATGCACGTGAGAGTGGAGTGAAATAGCGAGAACGAGCGCGGTGTGAGTGAAGGCAAAGCAGGCAGGCAGAGGAGCAGTGTACAGCAGAGACTCCGGCCCTGGAAATCAAAGCTACTGCTTCCGTGTAGTTTGTGTTGGAGTCTTGTCTGAACAGCGTAGCCACAAGCAAGCGCGCATGGGAAACCGACCCTGATTGATTTATACGTGTAAGAAGTTACAAACAGTCCCTTTAAATGGAGATTTGTCAAGTATATCATATTCTTATCGAAATGGGAGTGTGCAAATATGCTGCTTTATGCAAATGTAAGTATACATTTATTATTGGAAATTAATTAACAACACAAAACAATGACACATATTGTCCAGAAACCCTCACAGGCACTGCATTTAGCATAAAAATATGCTCAACTCATAACATGGCAAACTCAAGCCCAACAGGCAACAACAGCTGTCAGTGTGTCAGTGTGCTGACTTGACTATGACTTGCCCCAAACTGCATGAGATTATCATAAAGTGGTTATCTCTGTGAAGGGGAGACTCGTGGGTACCCATAGAACCCATTTTCATTCACATATCTTGAGGTCAGAGGTCAAGGGACCCCTTTGAAAATGGCCATGCCATTTTTTCCTTGTCAAAATTTCACATAAGTTTGAAGTGTTATTTAACCTCCTTTGCGACAAGCTAGTATAACATGGTTGGTACCATTGGATTCTTTTGTTTTCTACTTTTATATGATGCCAGTATCTTCACTCACACTGAGCCTGCTACAATCTAAAAATTGCAAGATGTGTGAATGCGTATTAGTGGCGGTAGAACGAATTTGCATTCACGTGTTATCGTGTTAACAGCCTTTGACAGCCCTAATACATAATAATATAAACATACATACTGTACATACCTACATCTGTTGCAGAGTGAAAGAGATCCACTTTCCTCTACTTTCTCTGCCTGAGGAATTTTATCATATGAGCTCATTTCTTGGACCTTGAGGCTACCACTGACTCTCTAATGATGTGTGCATTTGCTCTTTGTAGACAGAGTAGTTCAACGCATAGGTCTTTGTACACAGAAGGCCAGTGGAGCCTGCAGAGGAGTTGGTGCCTATAGGGAATAAAGTTCTGCTCATCCTTTCTTGGAGCTGCCTCAGCCTCATCAGGATGTTGTGCCAATGCTGGGCTCACTCCTGGACTCATCACCGGCTCACAGTGCAACGATCCTGTGATTAAGTCCGATCGGCAGTGTTTGAGCAACAGGATTTGACCGCGCTGTCTGAATTGATGATTCCCTTGTTTAATTCCCTGTGGGGCTCCAGCTTCTAAATGACCTCACCTCCCTCCCCTAAACGCTGTAATGATCAAAGGAAGGGCTGTCTTTCTATCCACTCAGCAGAAATCGCTGGACTCCAGAGTTCAGGCCACACAATTAAAAGCGAACCTTTGAAGTTCCCTTTTATTACATATGGGATATTTCAGGATGAGATTATAGCCTTGCATGAACATGAATTCCCAGTACATATCAGGCACTGTGACACGTTCACATCAGACAGCACTGTGCTGCAAGAAACTGCTTTTTATAATACCGTTATTACTACTGTGATGGTAAGAAATTGAACTTTTTTGTTTGTTTTTATGCAGGAAAAGGCTTTGAGGTCATGCTTAGATTACCATCAAATTATATTTGTATGGAAGGTTAGAACAATGTTAGGAGGAATTCTTGTTAGAAAAGTATCTTATGATGATAACTAAAACAAAGTAAGGAGTAATGCACCTTATTATGTAGACTTAACAAACAATTATTCATTGTACCCCTGTTCTATAGACAAATCCGGGCTTTAGGCAGAAGTATACAATATATATTTTTATACCGCCTGCATATAATACCTGTTCACTGATCTTTGTTTAGCTTTGTTGTCTTGTGTCTACATTTCTTCCTGTATACTTGTTCTTGGCACCGCAGTGTGGAAGCACATTGCGACTTAAAACCAGAGTCAAATTTATTGTACGTGTCAACCATAGACTGTATATAAGAAGTGGACGTAGTTAGCAAATGAAGTTGATTTAAAAGAAAGTTCCTCCACCGACAGCTCAGCATCTTACTCACCACGTCCAATCACATTCAGTCAGTGGAAATACAACCTCTTTGGTATTTACCTCACATGCTTTATTGCAAACGACGAGATCTAACCTGACGAGTGTGACCTTTCCATCACCCGTGGTAATTGTGCCAAAAAAAGAAGTATGACTTTGCCCCTCATCAGCGGGGGGAGTGGGTTAGTTGCCTGGCAGCACCTTTTTTTGCTTTTCACATGTACAGCACAAAGTTAGTAAAAGCAGCCTAATGAGGCTCCAACCCATTTGCAGCTCTCCTTCTCCATTGCAGAGAACACCATTGACCCTGCCAAGAAAAGAGAAAGAGTGGCGCGAAACTTTTCTTCTTGTTGATGCATGTGTATTTCTGCATTTTTTTCTTCTCCTTTGCCCGTGTTAAGCCTGAAGAGGAAATCTCATTATAGACTAAATGTTAAGATCTAGTTCCACTTGTTTTCTCATTAGTTTTTTTTACATCTCTCTGTTGCTCTGTCTAATGGCGTGCTCTGTTTCTGCATTTTTTCCCTCATCGTGTACTCATATGGATTAGTTCTGGGGTCGATTTCCCTGAGGGTTGTGGGTAATGCTAAAGCCTGTCAGAGGTCTCACCTGGACGCTCGCTCTGCTCGTATCACATAGATCACAAATTGAGTTGATGCTAATTAATTCCACCGTGTTATACTTTGTGCTCTGATTCATGGGATGCTAACAGTTTTTCGCTCTTGTCTGGTGCGGATATACTGCCTGTAAATACCTAAAACCCTCTGTGCTTACGAGGGTGAATAAAGAACTGGTGTTGTGCCATAAGCTTTTCTGATGTGATTAAGCTTTCATTAAGTGATACGCCCACAATTGCACGGTTTATATCCAACAAATCTGTTCACTTTACCACTCCCAGGTTCTGTATATGTCGGGCACTCTGACAACACGCTCACATTAACTTAAATACACACTTTCACATGCTTTTTAAGCACTGTACACAGTACAGGGCTTCATAAAGTGGTTTTACAGTGTTACACCCTCCGACTCAGCCCCTCTCTCATATAGTCATTAATGTGTTGTTTGAAGCCGAGCTAATATTTGCTCAGGGTTATTAACCTCATTGTAACATTCATGAGGTGCCAACCTTGCTGTGTGTGTGTCCCAGTTTGCAGCCCTTTAGCTGACTTTGAAGGCGTATAATCGCACCGAATAGAAAGAAGCATTTGCACAGCTAACAATACTGTATACTGTATACAATACTGACTTCACTCAACTGTACAATAATTTGTGCAATAATTCAACTGTGCAATACTCTCATTAATACTACATTTATGCTGTACATTTCAAGAAATATTCTTATTCATTTCTTATTTATGTCATTCTGACATTTATATTTAACACACTTAATAAAGCCCACTTCTCAGCATTTTGTATTTATTAATTTGCACTGCGATTATTTGTTATTATACTGCACGTCTTAATGCACATATTTGTACTAGGGCTGTCAAAGTTAACGCAATAATAACTCACAAATTTGTTTTAATGCCACTAATGTCTTTAACGCATTAATGCAACATGTGAGGTTGTAGCGGGCTCAGTGTTACAGCTAGAAGAAGATGTGGCATCATATGAAACTTGAAAACCTAAGAAATCCATTGGTACCAACCATATTGTACTATAGCTTGTCGGGAAGGAGGTTAAATAGCGCTCTAAACTTGCGCTCAATTCTAGCGAGGAAAAACTGACATGGTCATTTTCAAAAGGGTCCCTTGACCTCTGACCTCAAGATATGTGGATGAAAATGGTATTTTTTATGCTAAATGCAGTACCTGTGAGGGTTTCTGGACAATATTTGTCATTGTTTTGTGTTGTTAATTGATTTCCAATCATTAATATATACATACATTTGCATAAAGCAAGCATATTTGTCCACTCCCGTGTTGATAAGAGTATTAAATACTTGACAAATGTCCCTTTCAGTTACATTTTAAACAGATAAAAAGTGTGCAATTAGTTTGTGATCAATCGCAATAACTATGAACAATCATGTGATTAATCTCGATTCAATATTTTGTCCATATTTCATATTTCTTATATTCATATTTTTTTATTTTGATTTTACTACTTATATTTCTTTACATATATTGTGTTTATATTGTAGCATTATGTGTAGAATATACATGTTTATGTACATGTACATGTACTCCTTTATTTCTATTTACATTTCTTTATGTTTATTTTTATATAAATATATATATATAACATTTTAACCCTTTCTGATCCAGATTTACCGTCATTTTTTTTCTATTTTAAATTGATAGGAAGATAATCAAATCTAGGTCACATAGGGGTTAAAAATCAGATTGTTCTTAAGTAAATCCAGCCAAAGGGTAAAAGCATGTCCTTTAGGGTGGGAAATGGGCTATGATTTATGTACAGATCATGCAGCCATTTGGTATGGGCTATTATCCTGCATATGATTATCATTATTCTCTCTTGCCTGTTAATCACGGCAATCTCCCAGGGTATGTTGGCAAGGTGATCACATTTAATCTGGCTGTGTAAAGACCACTCCACAGAGGTTGTTTTATCACTTAGGAGAGGAGGCTAGCATTATCCAAATGAAAAACAAGCTGGAGAAGAGGCTGATTTGTCACAGGCTGATTAGACCTCTCTCAGGCGCTCCTCTTTGCTCCTACAGGAGCTCTTCAAGGGCATGACGAGACATAGACGGGCCCCGAGAAGCACATCAACGCTGTTTATTTTCACGTATAAGTAGTCCACGCTGAAAATATTCCACCCACTCATGGCTATAGCTCCTCTATTGTGACATGTTCACCGTAGAAGAACAGCGTGAAATCACTCTTATTGCAATATGCATCTTGATAACACTTTATCATAACCATCATTAATAAATTGTAAATTGACAGTTAATTAAACTTAGTTAATAGTTATTTTACTGTAAACAATGAAATGATCATAAATAATGTTTACTAATTATTAGTAATGCTATAATTTCTGTTATTTTTTCATTATTTTGTGAAATATTAAGTAATTACTTTATAAATTCTATATTGTATCGTAGGTGATGAGAGACGATAATTACATTCTGATTATATTAGTAAAGTATTAACGGTTTATTGTTGCACACATTTTGACATTTTATATACTATATTAAGTATTTGTTAGTGATCACCAAATGATTTGTAAACCTTTAAGAAATCATTTGATGAGATCATATAGATGTAAAACATCTAGAAACATTACATAGATAGTTAATTAAACTTATTACACGGCTATGTTGAATACTCAATTCGGATTGGTCAATCACAGCGTTCTGCGGTCTGTTATTTCTGTATAACAGACCGTTGCTATGTATAGCAGACTGTTGCTATGTATAGCAGACCGTTGCTATGGGCGCAGCTCTGATGTCGGACTCTGGAGGACCGTTTTTGTGTCAAAATATTGATTTCTTAAGTAAGTAGCTGTGTAATAAGCGGGATAATGTACATGTAATGTACATGCTAGCTGTACATTATCCCGCTTATTACACGGCTACACACGACATAACAACGGTCTGCTATACATAGCAACGGTCTGTTATACAGAAATTACAGACCGCAGAACGCCGTGATTGACCAATCAGAATCGAGTATTAAACACAGCCGTGCAATTAAGGCAATTTACCATTAATAAATTATGTTTATTATAAAGTGTTACCTGCGTCTTTGCTTTGATTCTAAACACAATCAGTATTGTTTTGTCAGCGTTAACTAAGGTGTGTGAGTCATTTCGAGATGAATAATACTTTTTTTTTATAGATGCTCTTGAGTGAAGAGCTCGGAGGCAGCAGACAGAAAGTTATACAATAAACAGAACAGTGGATGTCGGGCATCGACACTGAAAACAATGAGAACAGAACAAATGACGAACAAGAGCACAAGGAAACATCCATTCTTGCTCACTTATTTATGAATCGCAGAGACCTGTCAACACCACCATGTTGTTGTTCATTCGCTTTTCCTTCTTACACACCGTGTTGTGAAAGAATCAAACCGTTGTTATGGTACAGTCCTTTATGTAATTTTTATAGAAACATGAGCCCATCGGTTGCCTTTGTTTTATAAAGGATGTGGGGGAATTTGACAGCGTATGACTCACTGCTCATGTTTATATTTGTGTGTGTGTTTTCAGATAAGTTCACCGCCGAGGAGGAGAGCATGATCGCACAGTAAAACAGCACAAATTACCAGGTCGAATGTTGCATAATACGGCATCTCTGTCTTCTTCTCCCCGGGGGCCACACCCTTATAAAATCCATTCGATATGACATGTTTGTAGGGGTCCTTGTAATCCCAAGATCAGCCTCACTAATTACTCCTTCTCCCACGTCATCGGCCAACAGGTAGTGGAGGTGAAGTTGCTACTGTCCTCATTCTTCCCAGTCTCCTCTACAAGGTGGCTCACTGGAGGCTGAGGAGTGGCGTAGTGAGTAAGGAAGCCACTCTTCTTCATCTAGGTTTATGCCCTCATGTTAGCAAACATCTGCATCTCTTCTGCTGAAGCATCCTTGAACCAGGCACTGTAGATAGTAGGCTAACAAACACTCTAACTTGAAGTATTGAAGTATCACGTTATGATTAGTTATTCAAACAACCTCTCCACATAACAAGTTAAGGCCCCGACACACCAAGCCAACGGTCTCCCGTCAGACAGTTTGGGGCCATTGGTGAATGTCTGTCGGCCTAGTTTTTGCGGTGTGTCCCGCACCATCGGCTCTAGTCTGCCCGTGTCGGAGGTTTCTCGGCCGATTCAGCATGTTGAGCTTGTCGGTGAGAGAAATCACTCTGATTGGCCGAAGAATTTGCCTCAAGAGGCTCTAACCTCTAACCTCTGATCATACAACACCCTTTATCCTTAGACCCTCGATTCATCAATAATTCATTCAAAATGATTATTATTTTCAGTCCTAGTACAGAGTTGATATTTGGCTATGATCGCGTCACCCACCCCCTGTATCCAAATATCGACCTCTGCAGAGAATGGGGAGTGATGATAATAATTCCCCCCCGGGGAAACTTGGACTCGGAGGACATGGGTTGATGCCGGGGTGGATGTGGGAGCTTATGAAACTCTGCATGCGGCGTCTCCAGCAGCGCTTTCAGATGAGCGGTGCAGCAGTAGACCTGGCAGAGAGGAGGAACGAGCAGAGCACTGAGAGTTTAAACAGGCTGGCCTTTTGCAAAGGGTGCATTTGATGTACAGTATGATGCAGTGAATAGAGCATGTTTAATTATAGAGTTAGACTCAAGTTCTCTGCCGGCAATGGTTTACCAACTATTTTAACTAGAAACTAGGGCTGTCAATCGATTTAAAATATTTAATCGTGATTAATCACATGATCGCCCATAGTTAATCACGATTTATCGCAAATTATGCGCATATTTTGTATCTGTTCAAAATGTACCTTAAAGCTGAAGTAGGCAAGATTGAAGCAATACATACATCACATATCTTAAGGTCAGAGGTCAAGGGACCCCTTTGAAAATGGCCATGACAGTTTTTCCTTGCATACATTTAGTGTAAATTTGGAAGTTTGGTACCAATAGATTCCTTAGGTTTTGTATTTGATGCCAGTATCTTCACTTATCTTTATAATTGAGCCAGCTTCAACCTACAGATCGTGTTAGTTGCGTTAAAGCCTTAAAGAAATTAGTGGCGTTAAAATGAATTTGCGTTAACGCGTTATTATCACGTTAACTTTCGTTTACAGCCCTACTAGAAACACAGAAGCAATTTGTTCTGCTATTGTTGTATCGGTGATTTTTTTTACTATCACTTCTTCTTGGAATAATATTGGTATTTATCATTACAGAAGAGCAACCTGTAGTGCCTAAAAGGATAGAAAGCAACTGTTAATAAATGCAGAGAGATGAAGGCATTATCTCATGAGGGTATGATCACACAGTAAAACTGAACAAGGAGTGCAGTGAACAGTGGAGAGATCAAGGAACATGATGCTCATTGTGTTCCGTGCAGTGAGGAAGGCAGGCCGGGCCATGACTTTGATCCCCGGTGTGATGGGCACTCAGGCGAGTTTTAGTATGCGGTGGGCTGGTGGTAGGTGGTCAGACCAGGGAGGTGACCTGAGGGCCTCTGTGCCAGACAAAAAACATGTTCCACACTCATTTGCTATGTCCCGATTCCTCCTCACTGTTTTCATCTCACCCCCCTTGCGTCATGCTGTGTTGCTGCGGTTTGTCTCCCAGTAGGAGTTCTCTCCAGCGTTAGCTATGCTATCGAGCACCTGCGCCTATCCCCAGAAGCTCACTTCTTCCTATCGAGAGGACGTGAGCATCTACTTGTGATCCGGGGCTAGTTGTTAAGGTAACAGCTAACCTTTTTTTATTCGCACATTTCACGGTAAAAGTACTCTCTACACAGAAATAGACATAGTTCATTGCCCCTCGGAGTAGTGTTTGCACTCCCGTAGAGCCTCCATGGTTATGGCAGCAACGGGCTGCTGCTGGATGGTGAACACACATACCTGGTCACCAGGGGGGTTATTCACAAAACATCTTTAGGCTAAAAGTAGCTCCTGACTGGCCGAGTTCAGAGAAACTCTTAAAAACAAAGGGCATGTCAATCCTAATTTCACATCATTCACAAAGCCTTTCAGTGCTAAAATTAGCTCCTGAGTCTGCTCATAATCAGTCAGCTCCTGCCTCATAGCATCAGCATTTTTGGAAAAATGCAACTCTAATGAATTTTTAAAACCATATTCTGATGACGGCCGGGTGAGCTAATCAGCATTCAGTTGGCTCTCAAACAAACAAATCAGAAATAATCCAATAACACCATCCGGAGGTGACGATTTGCACAAATCTCTTCTCGCTACGTGATTCTGGGAAAAGGCAGTTGGCAGCGCTGATGAACTTGGAATACATCAGTCGTCTATCAGAATTATTCATCAAACCAAAATGTGCTTCAGAGATCTAAGTTGGTTTGACGGATCAGTACTGTAAGTGTACATGAAATAATCATCAATGCAGGATGATTAAATAATCAAGACACTGTCAAAACCGAGCACATGTCTGGACCGTGTATGCTCAGTCTATCCAGCTGTCTATAATCCAGTCGTACATGTCCACCAGGTCCAGTGAGGACACTAGGGGACGCGCTGCTCCACTCAACAGGCCGTTCAAGCGGTAACGTACCCTGACGTTGAATGCATCTGATTGCTCCCTGGTTTTCTGCTTGCCGTTTCAAACAGGAAACAACATGCTGAATCTCGTTTCAATTTAGAACTACATCGCCTAGTTTCACAGCTCGGTCCAAGTTTCCGTGAGCCAGATGCGTCACACTGGACGGGCTCATTTGCATGAAGTCGACAGCCGAGAACTTAATACAAATACAGACCCTCTAAAACTCGCAGCAACACTCCCACCATGCAATGGGCTCCTGCGTTGAGACGCCCTCCGTCACCGGATGTAGTGGAAATGTGCCGATCGAGGAGCACTCGCGTCAGTGAGTGGAACCGCTGACACACACCCCAAAATGTAAACAAAGGACTGTTCCCGCCTTTTCATTTTGACAAAAAACAATGAGAAAACTCCAACACTCGGCCGACCAATTGTGTAACTTCATCACTCAGTCACTCAGTGCCAATAAACAGGTTGTATAATGCTAATTTCATGGCCGTCCTTGTATTAGCCTATAAAATGGTCGTTATGGAGAATGACCTCATCAAAGACTGAAGAGTTGCTTGATCGAAAGGGAAAACATATCACAGTATCAAGATGGTGCAAAGTCAATATTTTATACATTGTTATGCACAGTTTATAAAATAACCAAAATATCTCTATTCCACCTAATCTGGTCTAAATCAATTTATTTAATTCAATTTAAGGCCCACACTCCTGTATATTGAACTTTTTTTTCGAGGTCTGGTCACCTGTCCACCAGTCACTGTAGACATAGTGAGTAAATCCATGAATGATACCATGAAGGCACCAGGATGTTGTGAACTGTCAGTCTAGCACTGTGTGTATACCATATAAACTAGAGAGGTTCATGCCTACAGTAGGTGGCTGCTGGATTAGAGGCCCTGAAGAGATTAGAGCTGGTAGATCTATAACAACAGCTATGTGGCAGTGAGTGTCAAAGCCTTTAGCCAGCTTGTCACCTCATACCTGCCTTACTTGAGAACTCAAAAATAGAGAGGATTTCTAAACCAAAGCGTGGGGTCTGGGGGTCCTACCCCGGAAGAGTTTTTGTTTCCTGCATTGTGGTGACTTTTAAAGAATAAAAATAACAAAATAATGAGTATTTAAACAGCATTACAACATTACACCAGTATTTGTATGTTAGGCCTAAATACCTTCAATTTTACTAAGGCTGTCAAAGTTAACCCGATAACAAGGCGTTAACGCAAATTTGTTTTAACGCCACTTATTTCTTCAACACATTAATGCAATCAATCTTTCAGAGATTGTAGCGGTCTCAGTTTTAAAGCTAGAGTGATAGAAGATACTGGCATCATATGAAACTAGACCTAAGGAATCCATTGGTACCAACCATGTCACACTAGCTTGTCGCAAAGGAGGTTAAATAACTCCCCAAACCTATGCTACATTTTGGCGAGAAAAACTGTCCTGGCCATTTTCAAAGGGGTCCCTTGACCTCTGACCTCAAGATATGTGAATGAAAATGGGTTTCTATGGGTAATCACATGCCGTTTGGGGCAAGTCATAGTCAAGTCAGCACACTGACACACTGACAGCTGTTGTTGCCTGTTGGGCTGCAGTTTGCCATGTTATGATTTGAGTATATTTTTTATGCTAAATGCAGTACCTGAGAGGGTTTCTGGACAATATGTGTCATTGTTTTGTGTTGTTAATCGATTTCCAATAAAAAATATATACTTGTGTGAATCTCTGGCATAAACTATTATTCATCAGTTTTCATTCATTCATTCATTTGTTTTTCACCACTGCTTGAGTATTTCTTTCTCTTAGTACTCTCCATTTCTTCTCCATCTCTCACTTACTGAAGGCCCTTTCAGACACAACACGACGACGGCACCACTGCACTCTGAAACCTGTTACTTCCAAAGGCTTGCTCCGCGTCACAACAGTTTTCGCTGCGTTGAGCAAGCCTAACTTTGGGTGCTGTGATGTGCGTTGAACCCAGCGGCGAGCGCAGGTCAAACCAGTATGCTGGGAAACAACATTTGTTGTAGCTGTATTGTTGTCCGAGGGGAAACAGTAGGGCTTATACATGCTGTACAGTGCCAGAAACAGGTTGTGATAAAGAAAAAGGGAAAAAAAGGTGAAAAATTGTCATAAATCAGGAGAAATACAGGAGAATTGTGACCCCGGGAGGAAACTGAGAGAAAGCAATAAAAAACGTGAGTCTCCCGGGATAATAAGGAGGGTTGGCAAGTGTGCCTCTGCTCTCCTGTGATTAGCTCAGTTGCTCTCCCACCATCTCTTCTGCAGACCTTTAAATAACACTTAAAGCCCCACACTCCACTCCCATTTCTCCCTTTCTCTCTGCTCTTCCCTCAGAGTCGTCTAAGAGTCAGAGTTACAAAAGGTTGCTGGTTAGACAGTGGGAGTTGTTTTGGCACCATTTGGTCTGAAAAAGCAACTCGAGGGGGATTTTTAGGAATCAAATGGGATCTAAAGACGTGTTGGTAGATGTAGGCCAGAGATGATCTGACTCCATTTATTGATGCTGTGGTCCTGATGCTGTTTGGAGAGTGATGGACCATGTGGGGAGCAGTCTGTCTTCTGTGGGTCTCTAGAATCTAGAGGGAGCGGTTGTCATTTGCTCTCTCTCTCTGTCACGCACACATATACATTATGCATGAATACATATTTGTACGTAATCCATTTACGTATAATCACTTCACCTTTGCACAAATAATGTGTTTAGCGTATGTATGTATGTAAGTATGAACCTTATCAGCTGATTTTGCTGGTTTGTACTCGTCTTAGAGAGGACATGAGAAGGTGAAAGGGAAACCATCTACCATCTGTACTCTGGTAGCTAATTGTCAGGCTGCGGCTAAACCTGCGCTAGAGGTCACGCACTCATCAGTCTGCAGGGATTTCACTGTTGTGTTTGTGTAAATATGTTTGTGTTGTTTTACGCACTAATAGTAAAGAATAGCCGCTAATGATGTATCTCATATGCTGAAATATAAAAGGAAATAATACTCAACAGGCCATTAATTAATCGTGAGGAATGATAATGAAAACGGTATAAGCATCTGGCCCCATGTGCATCTGCTGCGGTGCTGAAGTGAAGCAATAATGAGTGATTGTAAGCGTTTGTGTGCATGCCAGAGTTTCACTTAGATTTGTGCATTCATAATATAGATTTGTGCCTCTGTATAACAGGATGTGTGTGTTTGTGTTCCTAAATAAGGCTCCGACCACTTTACGGCATGCGTCTGTGAATCACAAACTGCCTCCCCTGACACAATGATAAGGCAGCCTGTTTGCTCTTGAGAAATTAAAAAACGCTGCGGTCGCCTTCGCCCATTTCTCCCTCAGCTGCTCCGCGCTCACAGGAGTCCGTTCTGACGTGGCTGAACAGCAGCCGAGATGTGAGAGCTGGCTGCGTGGCTCATCCTATCCATCCTCTCTATCTCTGTATCGATCACTTTGCTGCAGAAGACCCCCCTAATCATTTAGATGGCTGGATTTATTGGGTTTAACCTGGCGACAGTCTATCTCAGAGGCACGCAGGCAGGAATGTAGACGTTCACGCACACACAAGCGTGTTCCAGTGCACACACAGAGACATGCATGCTGTAGGGATTGAAGTACGGCAGCACGGGTACTGCACATGTTCTGTATTTAGACTGTATAGATGGACGACGAGTCTCCACTTCCTCACACTGTACAAAAGTGAAGTCAAAATATCCCCGATACAGGGGCTGCTATTTTGAGATTTCAACGTCATTAGGAGCCGGGGTCTTCGCAGTAGTGATTGGGTGTAGCGAGGTCCCGCCCACACACCCGTTCGAGCCAATCACGGCCGCAGCTTGCTGACGTGAGCCACCTAGCTGCTTCGTTAGCACCAAATTAGCTGTTTGGCTATAATAACTAACTATAACCCCATTAACCGCTTACTTCCTTACCTCCTTACTTCCTTAACCCATGCCTTCCTTTTTTCTCTCCTTCCTTCATTCCTTCCTTCCGTCCCTCCTTGCCTCTTTTCTTCCATACATCCTTGCTTCCTTAACCCCTTACTTCCTTCCTTACTAGCTGTCTTACTTCCTTAAACCCTTCCTTATCATCTTTCTTACTTAGTTACTTCCCTCTTTTCTCCCTTTCTTAACCTTATATATATATATATATATATATATATATATATATGTAATGTCCTTCACAGTAAGAGAAGGCAAACAATTCTGACACATAATTATTTTTGTCAGGACATCTTGAGACGTCCTGAATGCTGCATCAGTTGTCATCTACTATGATATACTACACAAGATAAAACAATCGCGCCAGATGCTCATTTATGTTCCCGGCATAAATATGAGGGGTTCATAATATTGGGTGTATCCAAAAAAAGTAAAGTTTCAGTTTATGAGGTCACCGGACTTCATGTATTAATAATACAGAAATGATAAAAGGTGTAATTTCTCCCGTCCTGACAGGTGCAACAAAGCTGACAGGAGAGTGAAAGAGATGTCAATCAATTACAGTGTGTACACACCCACACAGTCAACACATTACTTAGATACAACACTTTTGCTCTAACGTCTGATGTTTCAACATCTGTTGTCAGGGGAAACAACATGAGCAACATATCAGAGAAATGGATCAATATTTTATGCTGGGGTTTGTTTTTTTTGGTAGTGTCTCAGACTGAAGCTGTTTTTGTTTTTCTATTGAAGGGATTTCATAAGGCTTGTGTTCAGGTCGCATGTTTCATAGGTGATTTGGCGTTTTTTCACATTAATGAAATTACAATTGAGTTCGACCAAAGCACACTTTGTGATTGTTGGAAAGAGTAACGATGACGGTTTAGGCGAGTTTTACTTTGTTTCTGTCCAGTTTGAATGAAGTGTTTTACGATGCTCTGCTGCGTACAGCTGATCTCAACATAAACAACAATACACCTGGATGATGGCTCAAGCTGCACAGAGACGGGGGGAGGGGGGGCAACCGTACTCGGGCAGCTTGGCGGAGGTCTGCGCTCTCTGAGTGCCATTCCAATTTTCCCTGCAGGAGAGTTGCAGGCAGTTGTGTCATGCTGATCAAAATATGTGACAAAATGGGATTCAAAAATGCTTCCATGCAGAGTAGTATAGGCAAACACACCCATACACACACACACACACACACACATAGAGATGAGGTTGTGCTGTAGTTCATTTTATACTATAATGTCAGAGAGTCAATGATGATGGTGATGATAGAGTGGTCATTTTCTTCTTTGCACCTATATCTACATTGCTTTTATCTATTTTCTGTTCAACAGTCAAATTTATATTTCCATGTTTAGAGCTGTTATTGAATATCATAGCTTTAAGGTTACGATCCTGCAGATAGTCATAAACCACACAGATCTACTGCAAATTGTTTTGTTATATGTTTATTGTCCTGTATTGTATTGCTTATGCCTATCGCTTTGCATTCCTCTCGTATACTTTTGTCTAAATAAAACGCCGTCCAGGAACAAATGAAGCAGAAACAGACACAAACAATAGGTCACTTACTGTAATAGGTGCTCCAGCGTGAATTTTGTTGGCCACTGCACAGAGGAAGAATGAATCATCAATCGAATCTGTGTTCACTTTTAATGTCTGTTACTACAAAACTGTTTTTACCGAGTGAGGAAAGAATGAGTCATGTTAACAGGATCCAACGCCATGCTGTCTGTCTGTCTGTCTGTCTGTCTGTCTTCCTTATCTCTTTACCTACTTCCTTCTTTCCTTACCTCCTTCCTTCCTTAACCCCTTACTTCCTTCTTTCCTTACCTCCTTACTTCCTTGAGTCCTTCCTTCTAAACCACTTCCTTCCTTTTTTTCTTACCTCCTTTTTCATTAACTCCTTCCTTCCTTAACCCCTTACTTCCTTCTTCCCTTACCTCCTTCCTTCTGTATCTCCTTTCTTTCCATAACCCCTTACTTCCTTCTCTCCTTACCTCCTTACATCCTTAACCCCTGGGTTCCTTTTTTCTCCTTCCTTCAGTCCTCCTTTCCATCCCTCCTTGCCTCTTTACTTCTTTTCTTACTTAGTTACTTCCTTCCTTCTCTCTTTCTTCACCTCCTTACTTCCGTCCACTTTCTTAACCCTTTCCTTCCTAACTTGCTTCATTTGTTCCCTCCTTATCTTACTTCTTTCCTCACTTCCTAATCTCCTCACTCACTTCCTTAACTCCTTCCTTCGTTCCTTCTTGACTTCCTTCCTTATATCCTTCCATCCTTACCTATTTACCAACTTTCTTCCTTACCCCCTTCCTTCCTTCTTTCCTTAATTAATTCCTTTCTTACTTCCTTGGCCCCTTTTTTCCTTCTTTCCTTCTTTCCTTCTTTCTCTCCTTCCTTCACTCCTCCTCCCCCTTGCCTTACCTCTTTATTTCCTTACCTCCCTGCTTACTTAACCGCTTCCTTACTTACTTCCTGTCTTACTTCCTTAAACCCTTCCTTCCTTCCTTATTGACTTCCTTACTTAGTTACTTCTTTCATTCCTCCTTTCCTCACCTCATTACTTCCTCCTTAATTTCTTAATCCCTGCTTTCCTAACTTGCTTCCTTTGTTCCCTCCTTACCTTACTTCCTTCCTCACCACCTCACTTACTTTCTTACCTCCTTCCTTCCTTCCATCATGATTTCCTTCCTTATCTCCTTCAACCTTTACCTGCTTACCTCCTTCCTTCCTTAATGATGGAAAGAAGGAAGGAATGTGTTACGGAAGGATGGAAAGAGTTGAGGATGTAAGTAGGTAAGGATGCAAGGAGATAAGGAAGGAAGTCATGATGGAATGAGGTAAGGAAGTAAGTGAGGAAGTAAGGTAAGGAGGGAACAAAGGAAGCAAGTTAGCTTTCCTTACTCCCTTAATTACTTCCTTCCTTCCATTCCTTCTTTCTTTCTCCCTCCTTTGTTTCCACTCCCACTCTGTGTCCACCTCTTCCCCTCTGTCTTTCACTTCGTCCTTTCCGTCTCTTCCTTCGCCCAACTTCTCTCGAGCCGTCTCCTTGTGCCTGGCATGGAGTCAAGCCTTTAGGTACTGCATCATCCCCTGTCAGTGTGGGTGGGGGGCTGAGATCAATCACTGTGCCTCTAATGCAGTGCTTTAGCATACAAAGAGTGCTTTGAGGTTGATACGGTCCACAGGGAAATCATGTGATGCACTATTTATACTGAAGGTACCTGTAGCTGGCATTCTCACTCTCCTCTTATTTTATGTAACACATCTCTTTTGATTTTTTTCCAAGGCCAGTATAGTATTATTTTTATCAGACATTATGCGCTCAATAACAGCCTTTTGAATCTCTTTATTATTATCCGTCGACGGCCTATGGCTCTGAAGCAGCAGCGGGTGTCCCTCCGAAAACACTGCAAGTCAATACCTGTCTTGTGTTTATTTCTGAAGTCTTGGCAACTCCCCTGGAATTCACCGCAGATGACATTTATCTTACTTCTGACCTTTCTCAAGATTGACGGCGAATCAGATCATTACACCTCAAATCTCTGGCTCCTCAACGGTGATGGATTACTTGCCGAAAATGAAATTGTCATCCCCCACAACGCCCCTGTGTTTCCTACGTATGAGACGTCAAAGAAAGTGAATGGGACTTGCCGCATACTATTCCTCAGTGAATCACGAGTAATAGGGCGGTCTAACCAGGAGAAATGGATGCTGATTTCTTGTCGGGGAAGGACGTTATCTTGCCTTTCACACTGTTTTTGCTCACGATCGAATTGAGAGATTTAGTATATTTGCTCTTCACGTCTTATATATGCCAGCTTCACATATATGCCTCTCTGAAGGGATGAACTTCTTACCTGCCAAATATACAGAGGGGTTGTATAGAGGCCTGTCTATTCTCTATAGATTTCCTGCTGCTGTGCAGGGCTTAGATTGATCATATCCAGCAGTTACTTGGAAACGAAAGCTGGAACAGGGATGCTGACAGGCAGGTAGCATTTTACGCACAGACATGCACACATACACAAATCCCCCGGCATGCATGCACAAGTATAAACTCTTCACCTGTTTTGGATCTGAAAGGTTACGTTTCTATAAGAGAACTTTGTAGGTTGTGTATTGATGTCTCCTATAGCCAAAGGCAAACTAATTAGAAACCTACAGCTTTATGCCCAACCGCCCGAGCTAACAAACCATTCATTCCAGCTGCCCCTCAGGCATCGCCTCAAACGACAGACCCAACCTCATCACGCTCTGCTGGCATCTACAAAACGGCTCGTGTGTTAGAGAAGATATGTCTTCAGATGACTAACATATGTGCACTGGTCCATTGATTGTATGCATTGTGTGGGCTGCATGTGAGCTGATAATCTTAACTGCCTTGCAATTATGCAGTTATGCACGAGGTGAAAAACAGGTCATCCAGATCATTTTCAAACCACTGCATCATGAACATCACAGTATCATCAACTCCCTGAGCTCTCATTTCCATACTGGAAACCGTTCTCAAGATGTTAAAGGTCTTATTGATAGATTTTTTACGTAGACGAATATTTTGAAAAAATAATACATCCACAGAGTCTTTAGAAAGGTTTCAAATAAAAGTATGGCTTTTCCTGGAAAAAATATTATGATTGTGAAATTAATCATTTAAAAAAATGTTGGCGGGGCCAATATGAATGTTGTGGAAGATATCTGACGTTTGGTTCCCACTTCTAACAAGGCTTGTGAGCCAATAGTAAATGACGTTGGTATCACGTGGTGTCTCTGGGTCATCATCTAGTGTAGCTGAGATTGACAGTAAGTGTCTGGCAAAGACTTGTCGTGAAGTGAATGCAATGGAACGGGGGAGGGAGAATGCAACATCCAGTGGCTGAATGTTATCAATATTATCAATAGCACCTTTAAGCGCATTCACCTGATCAGTCAACGCTTAATTGTGCTGCAAAAGGCCATCACTCACTCAAAATATGAAACTACTTTTTTCAATATCTAGAGTATTAATATAGCAGTAAACAACTATTTGCTATGTAAAGATATAGAGGAGTAATGTCTACCTGAGCAGAGAATGAAGTCACTCTCCCTCTGTGTGTGTTGTAGTCTGAGCCTCTCCATGCTTTGTTTACATAGCTGGTCCGGCCGCAGGTGCCTTTTAGTGCATGATAATGCATGTGAGTTAGCTCTGTTAGCACCGTTGCTGCCAGCCATTGGCTCAGCCATCGTCATGTTGAGAGCTGTGCGGAGGAAAACCCTCAATCTTAGATATGCTCTTAAATTGGAATTTAGCATCTTCAAATGTACAATTGATAACTTTGGACAGCCTGATTGAGACAACAGTGTCAATCTCAGCCATTTATCCGTTTTTTTCCACACTAACGGATGACACAGAGAGACCACGTGAGACCAACATTGTTATACTGTTGGCTCACAAGCCTTGTTAGAAGTGGGAAATGAACCTCTGACATGTTACACAGATATAAAGAAAACATTTTTAAAATGATTAATTCACAATCAGAATGATTTTTTTAAGAAATGCTATACTTTTATTCGACACCTTTCTAAAAGCTTTGTGGGTCTATTATTTAAAAAAAATTATTTGTCTACCTAAAAATATTATCAATATAACCTTTAAGTCAAACATGTATTCCTCATGTAGACTTACAATCAGTAACACAATACAAACACACAAAAAGATGTTGACACCGCTATCCAAAGTAAACACATTACAGTGACAGTAATGTACTTTTGAACTGAAAGCTGATATAACAGTAAAGACAAGTGTCAACACTACAGATTCCATGTCAATTAGGAAGTATTGTGGAAATGTTCCCGTCTGGCCTCAATGTTTCATACTTCACATCTGATATTTGCTCTTCAAACACGCAGACAGACTGCCGCCGCCTCCACACGTCTCTGCTGTGGCTACAAACAGGTAGCATGCAGGATCTGTCTCTTCCTCTGCGTCCACCCCTCACTCTCAGCAAACCGACAAATTTGGTCTACTTTAGTCTTCGCCATATCCATACCGACACATAACTCAGTTTCAACTCTGAATTGGACATTTTCCTACTTACTAATTGAATTGACTGTAAATAATCATACATTTTTTTAGCTCTCTTTATGACACTAGCAGATTAATAAATAATCTACAAACTAGGGCAGTCAAAAGTTAACATGATAATAACGCGTTAACGCAAATTTGTTTAACGGGAATAATTTCTTAAGGCAACTTGCAATTTTTAGGTTGTAGTGAGCTTCAGTATCAATGGTAGAGTGAAGATACTGGCATCATATGAAACTAGAAAACCTGAATAATCCATTGGTACCAACCATGTCATACTAGCTTGTCACAAAGGAGGCTAATGCTCCAAGATGGTCAAAGGGGTCCCTTGACCTCTGACCCCATAGAGCTCCGCAACGCACCATTTCCGGACAGTTTCAAAAGGCTTCTAAAAACCCACCTCTTCACCAAGGCCTATGGCCTCTAGCTACTGTTATGTTCCTTTTGTTGTGTTTATTTATGCCTATGTTAAAGCGTCCTTAGGTTTCTTGAAAGGCGCTATATAAATCCAAGTTATTATTAGTATTATTATATGTGAATGAAAATGGGTTCTATGGGTACCCACGAGTCTCCCCTTTACAGACAAGCCCACTTTATGATAATCACATGCAGTTTGGGGCAAGTCATAGTCAAGTCAGCACACTGATACACTGACAGCTGTTGTTGCCTGTTGGGTCTGAGTTTGCCGTGTTATGATTTGAGCATATTTTTATGCTAAATGCAGTACCTGTGAGGGTTTCTGGACAATATTTGTCATTGTTTTGTGTTGTTTACTGATTTCCAATAACAACAAAATACATACATTTGCATAAAGCGAGCATATTGGCCCACTCCCATGTTGATAAGAGTATTAAATGCTTGAAAAATCTCCCTTTTAAGGTACATTCTGAACAGATAAAAAATGTGCGATTAATTTGCAATTAATCACGATTATATATTTCAATCGATTGACAGCCCTACTACAAACATGTATGTTTGAAAGGTTTGTGACATTTGTGACATCTGGCACAAATCATTTTGCATGTGGGGTTTTACACAATGATGAAACATAGAAATATGTCTCAGAGTTTTATAGCTCATTAGAAAAACAGTTATTTAGAATTTTGATCACGGAGGCTCACTCACCACTTCTTTATTTGAAGATATTTTTATTTATATTTGATTATCATATAAAAACAATAAGAAATGTATTTACTGTTGTGAGAATTTGAGAATTGCCATTCCATGATTGTGCCACAACAACTTAAAGGGATATGGATGGAGAATGACAATAAGCTGTTAATTGGACTTCTTTTTGCTAAAGTGAAAATCAACATCTCCATCAATTCCCAACCGTGACAGCTCAATTTAGCATTCGTGGCATTTAGTAAAGGTTGTTAATACATCATCAGCATGTTTGCTGGTGTGTTTGTGCGTGCTCGCATTTCCAGTTTTGACGTTTACAAGTTTGCTCGCCAAGTTAAGGCTCACCTGCACACACATCTCATCTCGAGGTGGCTTTGCATACAAACCACCCAGTGTAGTTTTAGTCTAGACTTGTTTCCACTTTGAAGTCAGCTCAGTGCCTTATTATCCACCCCTTAACCCAACATGGCTTCACCCTGCATCGGCATGCATCTGATGAAAAGGCTACACAGCTAGACCCAGCCGAGCTCCCTCAGAGACACGCAGAGAGCCAACGAGAGGAATCTGAAGGAGATGTTTAATCGCCTTCTCAAACCTCACATCTCGGAGGATTGGAGGAAATAAAAGATACAAATAGACTTGTTTTTGTGAAATTAAAAAAGTGATCAAACAACTCAAATATTTCATACATTGAATACAGAGACAAGCTCAATAAAATAGATGTGATTTGTAACTAGACTTCAGATTTATATTGGACACTAATTAGGCATTTTAAACTGAGAAGTTTGCTAATGGTTTAAAAAAATTAAACATTTTGCTTAAACTTATCATTCATGCCCCCCCTACTTGTATCTTAGAAAAGCTGAACCCCCTGATGTCATAACCCTAAAATAAATTACAGCTCCCTGAACAAAATCCTCAATTTGAATAAAGTGATTCAGTGTATTAAATGAGTAAGTCTTTTTTTTTTATTAATCAACTTTCTTTAATGAATATAACTCATCAGATTCATCAACATAAATAAAGAGATGACGTCTTGACTAGGGCTGTCAATTGATTAAAATATTTTATTGCGATTAATCCCATGATTGTCCATAGTTAATCGTGATTAATCACACTTTTTATCTTTATTTTTTTATTTCCTCACCAAAATTTAGTGTAAGTTTGGAGCGTTATTTAACCTCCTTCATGGCAAGCTAGTATGACATGGTTGGTACCAATGGATTCCTTAGGTTTTTCTAGTTTCATACGACACCAGTATCTACACAGCTGAGCCCGATACTACCTCTGGAAGATCGAATGCGTTAAAGAAATTAGTGGCGTTAAAATGAATTTGTGTTAATGTGTTATTATCACGTTAACTTTGACAAGCCCTAGTCTTGACAGATTCGCCAAGTGAATGCAGATACATAATAGGAGTCCGACATCAGAGCTGGGTCCCTAGCAACAGTCTGTTATACAGCGGTCTGCTATAAAGAAATAACAGACCGTAGAATGCCATGATTGACCAGTCAGAATCGAGTATTCAACAAAGCCGTGCAATTAAGGCAAATAAGGGATTAAAGGTTAATGAAAGGTAAACAAGCTTGTAATTCTTGAGAAGATGTACCTGATTTGGTTCCATGAAATCAATCGTTTCTGCATTTCTGTTCTAGTAATTTGATACTTTGACTTCCAGATCAATAAAGCCAATCACCAAAGGGGAAAGGTTTAATGACAGAGGCAAACTAATCGGTAATAAACTAATCGGTAACAAACTCTCCTCACAGTTCAACAAGCCCTCACGTTAGTCAATCTGAGCTGGAGATTGGTGTCAAATGATACAGATTTTGTGATGGACCGCTATACTTCCTGCTAGTTAAAGTTAAGAATAAAATGAATATAACTTGTGTGGCAGCAATTTTACATATGAAGATGCTTTTCTTGTCTACAAAACATATCATGTCAGAGCATTGTTCTACTCTTATATATATTTGTGAGAGAATGATGAAAAAACAAAATGAAAATGTAGATGCGAGTTCTACGAAACAACCTTGACTGGCCTTGACTTTTTGCGAAGTACCCGTATGTGTAGGTCTGAGGTCTTGAAAAAGGAACTCTCTGCTGAATGCAATGATGCCTCTCACAAGTAAAAAGATAGATGTGTAGCACCATATTAGTTTATGTCTGTATATGCCCAAATCCCCTTGTTTACCTGTAATGGTTTATGTGAGTTAAAACAGAATAAATAAAATATCTAATACTAGAAAATACATATGTTTCAGGGAGTGGATAACCAAAGAGTAACATGTAAGCAGGTCCTGTTGCGTCGAAAAAGTGTTTTTTTGTTTATTGCTTTTATTTCAACTGCTGGAAACTGCTATAGTGGTATAATTATCATCACAGTGTTGAGACGTACATTTTCAAATCCTTCATTCAGTTCCACTTTTGTTCATCCGCTGAATATATGCAGCTCTGGTTCAAGGTGGTCCTCAGCTCTTCTGATTGGGTCAGCACTGATTTGCTGGGCAGTGAAGAGCCGGGCGTGCGGCAGCTGCCTCTATGTTTCATTGACCTATGCCTGTAATTACAGTGTGAAAATATCAGCTGTCCTCTCACGTAAATGTCGTCCGGGAGTGAGCAAAGTTTAATCGAAACAGAAGCCCTTGCGTGATCTGACACAGAGTATGTGAATGCTGATTGGACTGATGGGCTGGGTGGCGAATATATATCCACTTCTTTTAATCCTCAGAAGAAGATACATCTGACATTATGGAAAATCCAAGGAATATCATGTCATTCCAAAACTTTCAGCGACTAAGATGGCCCTCCACACAGACATTCATAAGCTTCTGCACACATTTGTGAAAGTTAAGCTACAGTGTGGAATTGGTTGACAGTCCAAATAAAAGGCATCCATGCTGCCACATTTGGCCAAGCTTTCAAAGTGAGATGGGGAATACGAATTGCTTGCCAAAATTGCACAGAAGAGCTCGATGTAATACATAGGATGTCATGTCAAAATTTACATTTATAGAGATTTTCAGCATGAGATATTTTTCATTGATGTCCTCCGATGTTTCATATCAATCAGAGTAGTATTCCTAATAACAACAAAAAAAGGGCCTGGGTTTCTTGACATTTGACAGCCCATAAATCAGCACAGAGCAAACAAGCCTTCGGTTGTGAAAGGCTTTCATTTGATGTGGAGCAGGGATTCAGCCAACGCTCTTTTCTCCTGTATATGTAGGCTATATGAATACCTTCCAGTGACGTTCCTGCTGCTGTAAATAGATGTAAGGGTGAGTAGTTGAGTATGCCTGGAAACATTCACCACCCACATAATATATAGTAACTCGCTATTATTCTCTTTAAGCCAGTTAGACCGTCATCAGGTCATTAAATGGGCGATATCAGTTATAAGCCTCATAGATGTGGATCAGAAGGGGCCTGCTACACCCACTAATAAGTTTTATCATCTAATCACATGGGCGATCACTTAAAGAAGGAATAGAAGAAGACGACAGCGACCTCTAGTTACCGTAGTAATTATGACGGGAGCAAAAGCAATTTCTGAGGCACTGTAGTATAGAAGGTGTGAAACTCCATAGAGGGTGGAAGTCGGGGGCGATAGATGGGACACAAAACACACTACTATCACCCGGGAGGCTGGAATTTGCATCCCGTGTGAAACCAACGTGTAGCTGTCTTTGTGTTCACAACCTTAAGTTTCCAGGCTGTGCAGTGGTTAGCACTGTCGCCTCACAGAAAGAGAGTTGCAGGTTCAAACCCTGCTTGTGTAGAGTTTGCAGTAAGTAGGTAGGGGAAAAAAATAGATTCACCCATGTATCGCATTTTTTTTTAATGATTTTGAGCGAAGGTGGGTTACACCCTGTATAGATATATAGATATATAGATGTATTTGCTTCATTTGAGTCTATGCGGAGGTAGAAGGAAGTTTATTTTTGTAGTCAGAGTAACGCGACATCATGTCTGCTCCGTATCCGTCAACCAAAACAAACCGCAGTTGGCCGCAGTGAGCCAAAATGACAAAGCAGAAAAAGGCGGAATGTCTGCATGGACACGACCTGCACCCTCACATTTTAAATCCAAAGCGGTAAACACTACTCATACACTGAAGTATGGAAACACTTTGGGTTTCACACATTGCAGGAAAAGCAGACTTAGACATGATGGCTAAAGCTGCATGCCAACTCTGTCATGGACAGGAAACGTTATCGTCAAGCCAGCCGTGACCGCGGTGACCAGAGAGATCACGGTGACCACGCCTCTGTAGCGTCTCCTCCAGTCGCTTGCGTGACCGCCGTAACCAGAGAGATCACGGCGCACACGCCTCTGTAGCGTCTCCTCTCATCATCCCTCTGTGTGTGTGAGTGTAGATGTAGGCTACTTCAGAGTTTGTGGGCCCTCTCCCCCTAAACGGCGGTGTTTTGAGGCTGATGAATCCACGTGTTACGCACCGCCTCTCCGGCAGTGCCCGGCTGTAAGCCCGTGGGTAATACAGCTCCGGAGGATTCTGCTCAGTCTGTCCAACTCCCCCATGGGTTGCATCAGAAAGCAATACAGTTTTCATTATTTATCAATAAACACAAAAAGTTCAGGTCACAAAAGTTAATTTGGACAGGCATTGCCCGTAAATGCTGCACCGGTTAAATAGTTATTGGTGCATTTGTTTATATGCAGTCAAAAGGAGTTCTTCATGGCCAAATATGTTTTATGGTTTGACCATCATTTTGTATAAAGTTATTATCACAAGCTACAGCGAGTGAACACAGTGAAATAAATATACTTTCATATCTGTTAGCTCCACTCTCTTTCTATTTTCTTTAAGTGCGGCACATCAAACACATGTTTTTCATTTCTTGGCTGTCTTTCTTTACTTTTTTTTTAGTTTGTTCACTGATTTTTTTTTTTTTTTTGTAGAGATTTTCATGCATATCAATGATATCACCATTTGAAACGTTGGATCGATGGCGCGTCCGTCATTGTTTGAATTAGCCTAAACAAATGTCACCTATCTTAGTGTGCATCCTTGCGTAAAGAGCACGGGGGCTTAGTCGTGGAATAGTTGGATCTCCAAATTCTCCTCCGGTCCGTTCTGTGTGAGTTTGTGTAAGCGAGCGCTGATTTACAGTATCTTGGTTGTGAGCTGACATGGTGGGGCATAGAAATCAAAGCACAATAAATCTCCCCAACAAGGAAATCACACTTCTTATCTGGAAACGCAACCTTCATCCCTGGATGCTCCACTGAATACGTTGAAATGCTTCCACTAATATAACTACAGGACATCTGATGCACTCAGGGAAGGAAGGTGCTGAATGTAAAATGAGAAAAATATCAGCCTCTGCACAGGAAGCCATCACAGGAGCTGATTGACGTAAATACTGGAGCATTAGTTACGGCCCCAGCCATGCTCAGTGGTTGATGGACATGTTCATCCCTCAGAAAGCGGTGTGCTTATTGATAATGTACCATCATGCTTCAGTGCCTCCCACAGAAACACCCAATTAATTCCTCAAATTGGCTCCACTGCGTCTCGAACATTGCGTTTCCTCCAACATGTTATGATTTATTGTAACCTGTTGTGTGCTTACACCTCAGAAAGAAAATGCTCAATTATACTGTGCATGGATGGTGGTAATATTGGCTATTTATTCTGTGAGAAATGCATGGCAGAAGGAGAAAAAAAAAATATCAATGACATCAGGCGCCTCTGACTCAATCTGTTAAATCTCCTCACCCAAACCTCCCCTCCATTAGCTGTTTATCCTTTCATCTCTCTCTCTCTCTCTCCCTCCATCACTCCCTTCTCAGCCTCTCCCTCCCTCTCTCCTTCCAGGGAAGCATGGCCTCACCTGGGGGCTACGATAACACAAGGCAGAGTCATAAATGGCTGCAGCGTGAGGAGGGAAATCATTAATGGTCAAGCGGTTAGCTTGAGAAAATGCAGCTGTGTGTGTCCACTGCCACGGGGGCCGGTGAAGGTCTTATTGGCTGATTTCAATCAAGCTTGACCTTTCTCATGAGGGAGCAGGGACAGTGCTGCTAACCAACTAGCATGTCTAAACCCTGAGATCCACAAACAAGCACCCTGAGAGGGAAAAACCAGTCACATGAAAACAGTTTCATGATGGACAGACTCAGGCGCATCCGTATCCTCCCAGATACTGTATGTATCTGTTCCTGTGCACAAGAAATGAGGGAGATCTAGAAGTTGCAGTCATTTTTGCACCATCCAAATGTCATATGTCTTATCCATCTTTGGGATGGGTCTTAGCCAGTGCTTGATTTTACTCCTTGGCATACAAAGGAAGGTATATAGCGCTCCAGACTTACGCTAAATTTTGGCGAGGAAAATCTGGCATGGCCATTTTCAAAGGGGTCCTTTGACCTCTGACCTCAAGATATGTGAATGAAAATGGGTTCTATGGGTACCCACGAGTCTCCCCTTTATAGACATGCCCACTTTATGATAATCACATGCAGTTTGGGGCAAGTCATAGTCAAGTCAGCACACTGACACACTGACAGCTGTTGTTGCCTGTTGGGCTGCAGTTTAATATGTTATGATTTGTGCATATTTTTCTGCTAAGTGCAGTACCTGTGAGGGTTTCTGGACAATATTTGTTATTGTTTTGTGTAGTTAATTGATTTCCAACAATAAATATGTACATACATTTACATAAAGCATATTTTCCCACTCCCTTGTTGATAAGAGTATTAAATACTTAACAATTCTCCCTTTTGTACATTTTGAACAGATAAAAAAAGTTGTGATTAATTTGCGATTAATCGTGATCCACTATTTAAATCGAATGACAGCCCTAGAACAAATATAACAAATTAAACATTGTTTAAAAGTTTTCTGAATCTGCTCCTTTAGGGCAAACTTTTCCAGAAGAATTATAATTTCAGACAAAGGCTGTGATATGTGAATAATGAAATAATCATTGAACTAATGTTCCCAAATTATGTAAAACTGCTTAGTTTTAAGTCAAAAACCCTCAAATTTTCTTGGTGGAGGACCCCCACACCTAATATCTAGTATCTTTTATTCAAATTGAGATTGTGTCTCTCTATCCTGCTGCATAATATGTAGGAGCATCCTGACTGGGATACTGCTCCTAAAACCTGAATGATACCCTACTATAGGCTACAAATAACACAGGAAAGCACTTTAACTATTAACACTAAACACACCACCTTAAACCTATAATTCCAACCCCAGTTGGAATATTATTGGGGTATTATACGCCTACTATAGAAGATGCTTAGCCCACGTATCATAATATAACAATATAATCACAGCTGATTTTCTGATTGTTTCACGGCGGTTACGTTCTAGAGCACAAATAAATAACCGTCAAACACTCAACAGATGATTTACTGTCGAGACAGACACTCTTAGTTTCATTTCCTCTGCTGCATTTAATTCATTACATCCAGTGTACAGCAGTAAATATATGCAGCAGTAAATATCGTCGCAGTGAGACAAAACGTCCTGGGAACTTTTGGTGGAGACCCAGCTCAACATGCTTAAAGAAATAATAAAAAAAGGAATAAGTCACAAGAGATTGCTGATACCGGCCTATACACACGCCAACATGTGAATAAGAGAATACTGGTACTTCTTTTTTTCCACTTCAAGCTCTGGTCGTGGACAGGAACTTTACCCCAGGGCCACCTGTGTGCCCCTAAAAGTAATTTCTGATTGGTCTCAGTTAGACGTGTTGTACACTACAAGCTGTTTACATGGTGACACCAACAAGACCTCTTTTCTCGGCAACAAAATCGTTTTTTTGTCATGCCCTCCAAAACGATCCATGTTCCCATCCTCAAAGAACTCCTTTGAGCTCCCATTTCTATGGTTAAGACTACGAGGCTGGGCAAAGACGGTGATGTTGTAAAGATCTTTCATGGTGAAAAGACACCATTGTTGACTTGTCACATTTTGTAAAGTCAGTCATTACTCCAGCCTCCTGCCTTAAAGGCACCCTGTGGAGTTGTTGGCCACTACGGAGAGCCTCTACGAGCGGGTCAACGTTTTGTTTGTAACATGCATGCACCCGAGAATGCACATGCAGGAGCACACGGGTAGCACGCTTCGCCTTCTGCTGTTGGTTTCATGCCATTCCACTGATTAACAGATGGTGGTGGTAATACGCCAACAAAGGCAGGGAAGAAGACTCTTAGCTACAATAGTAAACATGGATGTTAGCAATGTGGGATTTAAAGGGGTACACCACCCAAATTCAGAATTCCAATATGTTGTTTCTATGGCCTAGTAAAGTTCAATCAATATTTGTGAACATGAGCTACTCTCTCTCAAAGCCAGAAACCAGCATCACTTGTGATGTCATCGGATATAAAGTCTGGAGCTGCTCCGTAGTCAATGAATGGGAGACTGATTTTGTGGACCCACAGAATGATTATTTTCTTTTTTTATACCCAAATGAGCTTTATTCTATTGTAGTGTTTTTGGTTGTGAAACAGAAAATGTCTCCATATACTCAGAACATTACTCTGGGTTCTCTCAGTGTCATCTAGAACATCTCTCCCCATTCATCGTCTATGGAGCAGCTACACACTTTATACCCTATGACATCACAGGTTTGAGTTTTAGCACTCTAGTTTTTGGATTTGGGAGAGAGTTGTTCATGTTTACTAATATTTTTCAACTAACTAGAACTGTATTAGCCCATAGGAATAACATGTATGAATGTTGAAATGGTCGTACTCTAAAACGATCAAACGTAACTTTAGTGTAAAGAAACATGTTGGACAACGGGCAGGAAGAATTAGAGATGTTAGTTTTTGTACTACTTTGTACTGAAGTCATGGAGACATGTTAAATAAACACATGTGTTGTTGCCACAAATCAACAAGTTGGTCCTCCGTTTATGAGGTCTGTTTCACTACTACTCTATGTTTCGCGTTTTGCATTAGCTCATGCATTAGCCGTGGTCGCCATGACGGCGGTGGTTGTCCTTCTGCTTCAGTCAGCTCGCTTTTCCGTTTGCTATCGTTCTTTTGCACGGGACTGTGTCATCAGCTGTCCTCTGGGTTCCCCCACACACAACAGGATATCCGATTTGTAAATATTGAACATATTTAATATTTACGATTTGAAATCTGTGCGACCAGGATGGACTTCCGAGCCAATTTGGGGGATGTAAAAAACGCTCTTAACATACCTCACACCACAGGAATATATCTAGAAAGATAATATTTGGAATCATCAAAAAAATCAGGGCTTTGCTAACCAATGTCAAGAAGGGGGAATCAAGCCCAAAATCGGCTTGAATCTCGTGCAGTGTGCACCCGACATTACCTCCGCCACGCATTTGCATAAAAGTATGAGTTCAAATACACAGACGCACACTTCTGCACACACAACGGTGCATGTATTTATATTGCATAGGTCTCTGTGGAACTACTTACAAGAGTTATAGATGTAGGATATTCAGTGGAGAGGACATGCTCAGTGATGTTATGTAAAGTGAGATGATGAGAAACGGAAAAATAAAGAGAAAGGGAGAAAAGAGAAGCAGTGAGACATGAGAAATATGGGATTTCATTTCTCTCCCATAGGAAGACTGAGCTTCTGCTTAATGCAGTTTGCTGAACCACCTCTCTCCTCTGAACTGTCTGTTAGCGGAGGATGGAGGTGTCCGTCGTGCATGTGGCTATAGATGGAGATATGTAGTTGTATGTGTGTCTTTGCATAGAGAGGCAAAGTCCCGATGCCTGTGTGATTCGTACTGGGATGTACTCACACCGGCAACGGGTCTCGCTTGTTCTTTTGCTTCCCGGCTGATAAAAAGACCAGGAGTCGCTGGACGAAACACATCAGGTAAGATAACGTTACATCTGTGTGTGGTCTCAGCTAAGTTAGGTAGCTATTGGTGACGTATATTGTGCAAGACTAGAGATGTAGTTCATTAAGCCGTCTTAAGCTTTGTTTATACTTGCATTGTTCGCTGCAGTAGCTATGCCCCAAAACGCCAGGAGAAATATTCTGTGGATAAGCGAGAAGTCAGCGAGTGTTACTGGAAAGGAAAGTAGGCTGCCTGGCAACAGTAGTAAAACACATTGCATTTGTGTACTGTAATTATTACTGTCGCTTAATTCCAATTCAAAATTACTTTCCGTCTCTCAGTGCTTTTCCTCGGGTAGCTTTTCCAAAACGATCTCTCGTATTCTTTGACAGCCTGCGGCAAAAAAGCCTTTTCTTTTTCCAGCGTGTTGCCTATTTCTTTCCAAGAATTTATTGGCATGTGACTGTCCCTGTGATCTCTCAATGAACAGTTGCAGAGATGTCTGCGCAGTGGGCGCGTAGTTACAAAACAACAGACATCTTGCAACAACTTGCGGAGCCTTTGCGCACTCGAAAGCCGGTATGACGTCATTTTCTGGCGCGTGCATCTCGCACCATCTTCACTACGGCGACCATAAACCCAATTTTACACAAAACTAAATGATACTACGAGAAACCTACCACAAACTGCCACTTTCTTAACTGGCAAAATTATGTTTTAAATTGACAAACATCATATGTGTGATTCATGGCGCAATTCAAACAGGATTAAAACAAAATATTTGTCTCTCGCCGTTGACTACCGCACATATTTTTTTCCAAAATAAGGGTTCATGGGATCCACCGGAATGGGTGGGACTTTACCTCTCTATGCGTAACAGTGTGGCTTTCTGATAACGGGGCCTTGTTTCATATACACTTACTGCCAGAAAGTTGATGTGGAGATGCATAGGTGTGACCGCTCTTCATCCTTTTTTCTTTCTTTTCTCTTTTCCTTTCCTTTTTTCTTCTCTTCTGTCTGCTTTCCGTCACAGCTTTGGCACCTGCTGAAGACAGATAACAGGAACTGGCGGTTTATATTTGCTTTATTGAGCGTTAGATTCACAAGTGTGTATTCGGCGCTGATGGATGTTCCTTATGAGCCGTGGCCAGTGTGAACGTGGATGAGTGTTTGCGTGTGTGGTAATGTGTGTAGGTTGTTTAAAGTGATCTGTGATGGAGTGCAGAAAGCGGAGAGTGAAAAGAACACATAAAGGCAAGTGGGAATATGTTAGTGTTTGCTATACATAGGCAAATGCCTTCAAACAGTACACAGATACGCGACAGCTTGACTGCGAGGGTTGTGTAACATGAAGATAACAATGACACCATGCAACAAAATTCAAATCACTCTTTTATCCCATTTGCACTAAAGTGTCCCCATGCTTGTCATTTTCATCTCTTATCAGCTCAGCTCTTTGAGGTTAGGTATAGATAATCTTCCATCTCATTTCTCCTTACAGCATGATAATAGCACATGCTGCTTTTTACCAGATATTCCTCCTTTCATTTCTGATTTCACTCTCCCCCTCCGGGAGCTGCGGCTTTGTCAAGGAATTATTGTCAAATTGGGAGGAAGCACTTCCCTGATTTTGTTTTTTTCCCTTTGACCTTTTTCTGTAATATATATTGACTACACCGTTCCTCCCCATCACCACAACAAGGCCTTAATTAAACCATCTATTCCGCCTCGAGTTTAATGTGAAAATGATTCTTACCACTGTGGCGGATCTGACACTGTAAGTCAAGTGCACTTGGCCATACCACACGTCATGACTGCCATCTGCTTAGACAAGCCTGCTTGTTATTGTGGCTCTCCAGAGAGGGTACCCTCGCTCTGCTTGGCACTGGTCCTTAGTGGTGGTGTGTAAGGGCCTATATGGTAATAAAATATGCAGCGTGTATTTGATAACATAACAGGTGAAGCCCATGGGGGAGTCTGTTCGATGCTACACATCATTTGCACACTTCATGTAGCTCCTAGGGAAGAGCTAAATATACATAATAAGGTGTCAAGACCAGTGGTGGAAGAAGTACCCATATCATTTACTGCAGTAAAAGTACCAATGCAACAATGTACAAATACTCCATTGCAAGTAAATCCCTGCATTCAGGATCCTACTTAAATAAATGTACAGAAGTATTATCAATAACATTTACTTAAATACAATATGCAATATATTTCTGGGTGGTTATGAGATGATTAATGGTTAGTAAAGAACAAAAATACTACTCGCAGATTTGTATTCAGACTATTCGCAAATCTTTGCTTCTTTTCTTTTTTTTTTTTTACAAAATATTGGATAATTTATCTCTTTGGGCCTCAAACAGTTATTTAGATTAAAACATTTGAGAAGTTTCAAAAGGGAATCTGTCTTTGGAGGAACTGCTAACAACTCATAGATATCTGAAACCGCTGGTTTAATCTTTAACTATGTATTGTATTTCAGAAGCTAATCAAAAGCTTTTCTTAAAATGTAAAATCTTAATCTGAAAAATAGTAGCTATAGCTCTCAGATCAACGTCTCCTCAAACAACGGTGTGTATGATGTCTTACGAAAAGTTATTCCTCATTTTTCATGCATTTTCCTACGAATGTCCAGCAACATGTGACAATTTTCGCTTGCTAGATGCATACAGTCTTTTCAAAATAAACTTTTTCACAGGAAACAACTTGGTTAGGTTTAGGCAACAAAACTACTTAGTTAGGTGCTGGAAAAAATTGTGATTTGGGTTAAAATAACTACAGAAGTGGCGTTAAGTATGGAAGTTATGTGACAAATAAATCAACGTTGACTTCTAATTTCACACAGGGTACTAACACCGGTCTCCTGGGTGAAAGCTCGGTGTTTTTTTTAACCCATCCATCCACCCTGACCTCCTCCCTACGTGGCATTTGTTGCTCAGGTTCAATTTTCTGCGTTTTTTCGCATCTGTCAAAATGCAAAAGAGGGCTGTTTGACCACTCAGAGCCACCGTCCGTGCAAACGTAATCATCCAAAATGGCATCTGATAAACATTCACTTCCTCTCCCAGCACAAAGCGCTTTACGATAAAGAAATAAAAGAATACAGAGATCCATAATTTAAAGATAAATTGTGTCAGGTAATTGCAGAACAGCTTGGAATCGGGGATGATAGCAAAACAAAGGATGTTGGGAAGATTAGACAGTAGTGATTGTGCTCTAGGCAGCTAAACGATAGCTTATTGCTAATATCATTCATTCATTAGCCACGTTTGGGACTAGCTCTATCCATTACACCTACATAATTAATTCAGTTTGTCTTGTATTGCGAGTTTTCACAACAAATAGAACAATAAAACGCGTCAGACTCAGTGTGCAAGGTTTCTTTCTTCTAGACTTGATGTGCAAAAACCTTTACAGTGCATTACTTTTCGTAGGTCTAGCTATCAATATTTCCCTCTGAAATGTAGAGAGAAGAATGTAATTAAAGAGATGAAATACTTAGTACCTCAAATTTGTAAGCACAGTACTTGAGTAAATGTACTTTCAGTCAGTTTCCAGCACTGATACGTAGAGGCCATTTTAGTAAATGCAGTGACCGACAGTGTACAAGAAAATCCTTGGATAGCTCAAATGAGATAAATAGATAGTGACAAACAAAAGAAGTGGTTCCATGCTCTCACTGGCACCGCTGGCAAAATGTCCTGAGCCATAAGTTTAGCCCCATCCATATTTAATTAGCTGTCCCTTTTGTGCTTTTAGGCTTTTGTTAGATGTGTGAGCCACTCAACTCCGAGGGCGCTGCTCACTCCCAGTCACTTTGGATGAGCCTGTGCAAGCGTGAAGTGATGGAGATAAACACTACACTGGGGGAGAACATAACAAAGGAGAAAAAGCACACAAATACTTCTTGATTGGAGCTGACATACACTTTGTGTCACTCCTGTACTCTGTGTCACTACGAATTGTACATATCCAATTGTTCGCCTGACATTCTTTTTTTGAGTTTGTGTGTGAGCGTACTTTGTTGCATGTGTGTGTGTTTGGATTTTTTTTTGTGCATAGTTGTTCAGTAATGCTGGTGAGAAGAGAGAGAAACGGAGATACAAAGGATCAAACGATGTAGAGAATGCTGTAATCCTACTTTGTGGATCTGTTTTATATCTCTGGTGATTTTTTTTTTTAGGGCTAATCTCATATTAATTACTGTGACACAGATGCTAAGATCTCAAAGGACCACACACAAACACTTCCTCCTCCGCCTCTCAGTTCTCTATTGATTACAAGCACGCATAGACACATACTGTACTTTAATATATGCACACACACTCAAAGGCATAAACAGTAAACCCCCAGTGTGGCAGCCTCCTGCTTTCAACTTTTAAATCCCTCTCATTTCCTCCTCATCTGCTGCTTTCTGACATTGACAGTCATATTGTGTTGATTCTACAGAGAGGTCAAAGGTCACGTGGAGCTATTAACCCTGCTGCTGTTAATATTGTAAATAAAATTGTAGAACAAGGTTTAGTATCCTGGTCTCAATGAAGATATAGTCTTCACATGTCATATATTCTTTAGGACTGTCAAAGTTAACCTATTCACGCAAATTTGTTTTAACCCCACTAATTTCTTTAACACAATCAATCTTTTGGAGGTTGTAGTGGGCTCAGTTTTAGTCATATGAAAGTAGAAAAATCTTAGGAATCCATTGGTACCAACCGTGTCATACTAACTTGTCACGAAGGAGGCTAAATAACGCTCCAACGTTTGGTGAGGAAAAACTGGCATGGCCATGTTCAAACGAATCCCTTGACCTCTGACCTCAAGATATGTGAATGAAAATGGGTTCTATGGGTACCCACGAGTCTCCCCTTTACAGACTTTTAAAGGGTTTCTGGACAATACTTGTCATTGTTTTGTGTTGTTATTGATTTCCAATAATAACTATGTACATACATTAGCATAAAGCAAGCAAATTTGTCCTCTCCCATGTTGATAAGAGTATTAAATATTTATCAAATCTCCCTTTAAGGTACATTTTGAACAGATATAAAATGTGCGATGAATTTGCGATGATTTTTAATTAAATATTTTTTTATTGATTGACAGCACTAATATATATACAAAGCACCAATGACCAACAATAAAATAAGAATAGAATAAAAACATCTATGTGCAGGTCAGGTGTTCTTTAAGAGTATAAATAGTGTAAAGAAATAAATAGTGACTGGATATACATGGATTGGTTGGTTATGTACAGTATGTACATGTAAAGATGTCTATATACTGTATGTACAGTATGTAGGATTTATATTGACAGTGACAGATGATATGGTTATTCCGGTGTTAGAGGGTTACTGATAGTGTATGACAGATGTAAATGTTCAACACAATGATGACCTGAGGGAAGAAACTAAAGAAAAAAAAAGAAAAAAAACAACATATGTCAAAACATAGAAACCTCGTTACTGTGTAGACACCGAAACAAACCAATGATAAAGAAGCTACTTAGCGTCGACTGCAGCTAACAGACAATGGAAAGACTAACAGGTTGCGGAGAGCCACAGACAGAAAAGAGCTGCGATTCTACATCACTCATCAGGCTTTTCATGTCTTTAAGTGCTTTTCTTCTTAGAAACTCAATACCAATGTTTGCTCTATGTTTGGCTCAGAGACAGTTGCTTTCCATTTTAAGCACAGCGGCCTTCTTTTTCCATGAATTTTGTTTTTGTATGAAGTACAATTTCTTTCTCTGTTTTTCTCTCTCTGATTTCTTGTTACGCCAATTTTTATTCTGCTAATTGGTGACGATAAAACAACCATTGTCTTCTATGAGTACAAGGGCGCTGTAATTTATCAATACAATGTTCACGTCCTTTTTGCAAAATAATTAGTGAACTGTTCGTCATAACTTATTTTTTATTTGTGAACAAATATAATGATGAAACAATATTTAAAGTTTTCTGAATCTGCTCTTATACGGGCAAACATTTCCAGAAGAATCAAATGTTCAGACAAAGGCTGTGATAAGTGTAAATTATAAAATAATCATTTCACTAGTAATAATAATGGTCCAAAATGATGTCAAATTGCATAGTTTTAAGTGAAAAACATTCAGATTTTCTTGGGGAAGGACCCCCAAACCTACTATCTCCTAGTATCTTTTATTAATATTGAGATTAAATCTCTTTATCCTGCTGCATATTATGTAAGAGCATCCTGACTGGGACACTGCTCCTAAAACCTGAATGATACCCTACTATAGGCTGCAAATAACACAAGAAAGCACTTCAACTATTAGCACTTAACACACCACCTTAACCCTATAATGTTCCAGTTGGAATATTATTGGAGTATTATAGGCCTACTATAGAAGTTGCATAGCCCAAGTATCATAATATAGCAATAAAACCACAGCTGATTATGTCTGACAGTATAACATGCTTAAAGAAATAATGAATACATAGGAACAAGTCGCAAGAGATTGCTGATACCGGCTGATACACACGCCAACATGTGAATAGAAGGAGATCTGGCACTTATTTTTCTACTTCAAGCGCTGATTATAGGTAAAACCTGCAACATGTGCTGAGAACACAGTGCATGCACAGACTTGCAGTTTTGTATTAAAATGCGGTACGATAAGCTCACAGCATATATATATATATATACAGGATGGAACATGAGAGACAATAAACACGAGGTGAGAGTTCAAACAACTTTCAGCAAGAAAGCACGAAGGGCAACGCCAGAATCTGAAGTAACGTATACTGCAAACCAGCTTGCACTCACCACATGTGAGGTTGCCATGGCGACACCGCAGGGAAGTGCCACCCACCGACGCTATCTAAAAGTTTTTTTTTGCCTTAAGTGCCACCTTTTGTTCCACAATCATTATAGTATAAATATGAGCAGCTTCCTGCCTACATACAAGAGGGGTTTTTCAGCTGCGTAGCATCGCAGCCTGGCACTGTGACAAAGTGTCATTTGGCCATGGCAGTGCCCTTTTCCCGCTTTAGTTGGCATAGGCTCTCCAAATTATACAAACCACTCTATGTCCACCTAAGCTGGATTTAAGTGGGCGCAGGTGGAGTTTGTCATTATAACACACTCAGACGTTTGGCATGCAGCCCGATCTCACCTGATAAACAGAATGGATCTAAGAGGTCATAATAATCCTCTTTTCTTAGCCAAATGTAGCCGAACAATGAATATTTTTAATATTCATAACGCTCAAAAACATTTTTATCTTACAAATCGTGCATCTACACTGAATAAAATGTTGGCTCCTATTATAGAGCATCCCACTTATCTTTCATCTCTTTCTCTCCCTTACCAGGAAATACTGTGTATATTTTTGTTGATAATATTTGCATACTGGTAAATTCACCACCAGCATAATATCTTCTAAAAAAAGTGTATTCATCAAGAGTAGCCTCTATATTTCTTTTCCATAAAAGCCTCTTCTTCTTTACATGGCTGAATGGAGAGTGTGATCCAAATAATGGAGTTTCCAGGTTACTAATGGTGAGAAAAATTATATCTTTTAATGTAGTACCGCTCTAAAATACAATGCACCTCCTGCTGCCTTAATATACACAGAAATATCATTTTCAACAAATTTCACCCTCTGATTTGTTGTGCATGAGGAAGTGGAATTCACTAATGAGCCAGTTTGAAGATACAGCAGAAGCATGTCCTTATTATTGGACCCAGGAGGTGAACGCTCAGGTAAAACAAGTCTAGTCATTTGTTTGTAGTAAAATTATACATTTACCTCCAATGGCTTAATATGTATTGCATAACATAAAACACCCTCTACTCTTAGACCCTCACTGCGAATAAGGAAGGACGCCAGGTCCGGCTCTCGCCCTTTTTGGTGCCCTAGGCAGAATTTGGATTTGATACCCCATCCTCCGCTCTAGGGTTAGGGTTCAACCCCCCAGAACCCTAACCCTAGCCCGTAAACTGCAACATACATCAGACATCACAATGTTTTTAAAACAAAAATTAGGATTTAAATTTTTGTGAATAATTATGTATGTATTTATTACAATATAGATAAACAATTGGTCCTTAATATGGTTGGCTTAAAACTATTTAGTTAGTTTCACTACAATTTACACTTTTATTGACAAATAAGTGCGGCCGGGAAGATGGAAAAGTCTGAGAAAAAGAGTTACAGGGGTGAAAAGTGAATTTCTTTTGTTCATTTTAGGGCTGTCAATATTTTAAATGATTTATCGCATGACTTTCCATAGATTTGATTATACGCAATAAACCACACATTTTTTTATCTGTTTAAAATGTATCTGAAGAGAGATTTGTCAAGTATTTAATACTCTTATCAATAAGGGAGTGGGCGAATATGCTGCTTTATGCAAATGTATGTCTATATTTATTGCTGGAAATCAATTAACAACACAAAACAATGACAGATATTGTCCAGAAACCCTCACAGGTACTGCATTTAACATAAAAAAATATGCTCAAATCATAACATGGCAAACTCAAGCCCAACGGGCAACAACAGCTGTCAGTGTGTCAGTGTGCTGACTTGACTATGACTTGCCCCAAAATGCATGTGATTATCATAAAGTGGGCATGTCTGTAAAGGGGAGACTTGTGGGTACCCATAGAACCCATTTTCATTCACATATTTTGAGGTCAAAGGTCAAGGGACCCCTTTCAAAAATGGCCATGCCAATTTTCCCTTGCCAAAATTTCGCACAAGTCCCGAGTGTTATTTAGCTTTTTTTGCGACAAGCTAGTATGACATGGTTGGTACCAATGGATTCCTTAGGTCTTCTAGTTTCATATCGTACCTTCTAATTGAATCTTCACTCTAGAATTAAAACTAAGTCCGCTACAATCTAAAAATTGCAAGTTACGTTAAAGAAATTAGTGGCGTTAAAACAAATTTGTGTCAACACGTTATTATCACGTTAACTTTGACAGCCCTTATTTGTTACCTCAATGCAGAACATGAGTAAGGGCGCCCTCTGGCATTTTAATTTTTTTTTTTCCACAGAATGTGGTGCCCTATGGCGACCGCATATATGGCCTATGCCTTAAGGCCCTGAAAGACCCCCCTCCACAATGGATCTGAATGTGGAACTGAAGCTTTACTCATCCAAAATAACATTATACTGTATAACCCTTATATACTCTTATGTCTGGCACGTGGACAATCCACAGCTCATTATTTTTAATTGACCCAACCTTGTCCATTACAACCAGCTTTAAGAATATGCATGTGTTTCAGCGTCTGCTTGCACTGCCAGTGACATTTACATACCTGCCCGAGTGGCCTGAATGTGAGTTGTTTTGGCACGTGGACTCTGAAGTTCAGAGAAATTAAAGCTTGAAAGAACTTGTCGACGATGGAGGTCCTTGCAGGAGAGCCACCAGAAGTCACGGGAGGACAAAAAGGATACAAGCCTCTTTTTTTGGGCAGTGAAACAAATGAGCAGCCCGTTACATGGCTGCGGCTGTCACCTGTGTGATCTGACCCCCTAACCACATGGTTTCCTGCTATTCACTCTTTGGAGTTTGTCATCCTTCCAGATGTGCAACCGGTGTCCGATTTTAGTGCTTTTATTACCCCCCTACCGTATGACGATGCCTGACTGATGTGTGTGAGTGTGAGCGTTTGGTGTGATTGGCATTAAGCTTCCTACACCACAGAAACACTCCTGTGGTCCATTTGGGTCTGACGGGTGCTGATTGGGTTCAAGTGCTCCTCGACTGCAGATGCCATTTGAAGATTGCTTTCATCCCCCCCTTGAAACACAAGGACAGATAAGAAACACCCTTTTTTCTCTGGGGATTCGAAAAGCTCCCACTCACATAGACACAAATACATAAACACACACAGCGCTACTTCTCCGTTTACCTCCTCGCCTTCTTTCTTGTGCCTTCTGTCAGGCGGGTATACATGCACACACACACACACACACACACACGGAAAGAAAACACCACAAATAGTATTTGCTTGCTCCAAAGCAATTCCCCTCAAAAGAGAAAAAGATGTTGAGAACGATTGGTCTTGAAAACCCTTTAACTCCCCAGTCGTCCACCACTCCTCCATGCCATCTTATCTTCCCCGTACAGCATGCTAATCAAAATCGGTCGCGCCCTGCTATCTCTCCATGGGATCAGCAGTTTTGTCTAAGCCCTTGCCATGAATGCCTTAAAAGCAGCACCTTTTAAATTAGGACAGGTGTTGTGTTGGCTTTGAATCCCATGTAACACACATCAAAAGATGGAAAAAACAACTGCCAACAAAGTGACGTAACAAATCACGTCTCAAGGTGTTGGAATGGTGACCGTTATGCCGAACAGGCAGCTTCCGTTACAGCTTCCGTCTCCTTTTAACAACGTGAATCTGTTCAGTGAGCTAAAAAGGCTCAGTGTTTGTGGCATTGCTGCCAATGTTGAGATCAGTTGAGGAAATGCCAAGCACCGCCCACCAGCCAGAGCAAACTTTTTCATTTTACAGCTAAATAGTACACTACGAGATGTTTCATTTTGTTTGATTTTTTTGTGAGAAATAGGCATTAGGGTAACAGAATATTTATTCATATTTGATCAGCGCTGCCTAGTTTGACCGTTTGATTGGAGTTCGCGAGTGATTAACAGCTGCCTCCGTTGAATGAACGGAGTGGGTCCTCTTCACGGAGTCCGCCATGTTTCTACAGTAGCCCAGAACGGACAAACCAACGACTGTTAACTTTTCCTGCTTGGGCCGGAGTCGATAATGTTACTCGTTCACTTGATATTCTCAAAGCTAAACAAACTCTCTTCTACTCCACTAGCTCACTTGTTCGCGCGCACACATTCGCCACCGCTCTCTCTCTCACTTCACCACTCACTTCCCACATACACACACACACTCTGGCTCTGCTATTCTCTAAATGACCTACGCTACTCTTACAACAACTGGCTCTAGATAGGGCATTTCGCATTTTCGCGTCGGCCTGTTCCTTTAAGAGAAAACCGCCATGTTCACAAATACTGAGCAGCATGTATTAAACATGTAGAGTAATGAATTTTCTTTTTTATCATAATTGCACAAAATGAACATGATATATAACAAAGGAGTATCACATAGGAGCCAACTAATATATATTTTTAGATCAAGATAATAAGTTAATTAACATTATCTGGAGATCTATCTTTCAGTTGGATTACAATATGCTACTTTGCATGTACAAGACACATAACAGCCTCCATGGTGAACATGCTGCTAAAACATCATTCAGATTGTCCCTTTTGTAATTTCAATAGAGGGATTTCTGGTTGTATGTTTCTTTAATTTTATTTAGGGCTGTCAATCGATGGAAATATTTAATCATGATTAATGGCGTGATTGTCCATAGATAATCACGATTATCTGTTCAAAATGTACCTTAAAGGGAGATTTGTGTGGACAAAATGCTTGCTTAATGCAAATGTATGTATATATTTATTATTGGAAATCAATTCACAGCACAAAACAATGACAAATATTGTCTAGAAACCCTCAAAGGGAAACCTAGTTTCATATGATGCCAATATCTACACTCTAGCTTTAAAACTGAGCCCGCTACAACCTCCATAAGATCAGTATTGCAAGTTGCGTTAATGCGTTAAAGAAATTAGTGGCATTAAACCAAATTTACGTTAAGGTGACCTAATTTTATTTGAATAATATTTTAAATGAGCCTTTGGTCAAT